>NW_023416335.1:7598571-7705208 GCF_014108235.1 Myotis myotis | reverse complement strand
TCCAAAGAGGACCACACCAAGACACATCATAATTAAAATGCCAAGAGCAAAAGACAAAGAGAGAATCTTAAAAGCAGCAAGAGAAAAACAGTTAGTTATCTACAAGGGAGTACCCATACAACTGTCAGCTGATTTCTCAAAAGAAACTATGCAGGCCAGAAGGGAGTGGCAAGAAATATTCAAAGTGATGAATAGCAAGAACCTACAACCAAGATTACTTTACCCAGCAAAGCTATCATTCAGAATTGAAGGTCAGATAAAGAGCTTCACAGATAATGAAAAGCTAAAGGAGTTCATCACCACCAAACCAGGATTATATGAAATGCTGAAAGGTATCCTTTAAGAAGAGGAAGAAGAAGAAAATGGTAAAGATACAAATTATGAACAACAAATATGCATCTATCAACAAGTGAATCTAAAAATCAAGTGAATAAATAATCTGATGAACAGAATAAACTGGTGAATATAATAGAATCAGGGGCTTAGAAAGGGAATGGAATGACAATTCTTGGGGGGGAAAGGGTTGTGCGTGTGTGGGAAGAGACTGGACAAAAATCGTACAACTAAGGATGAGGACAGTGGGAGAGGGGGGGCGGTAAGGGCAGAAGGTAGGGTGGGACCTGGGTGGAGGGGATTTATGAGGGGAAAAAAGAGGAACTACTGTAATAACCTGAACAATAAAGATTTAATTTTACAAAAATGAAAAAAAAATGGGGAGACATAAAAACAATCCCAAAAGGAAAGAAAAAAAGGAATCACCACAAAAAGAATTAAATGAGATGGAGGCAAGTAACTTATCAGAGAAAGAATTCAGAGTATTGTTTGTAAGGATGGTCAAAGGTCCGGATGACAAATACACACAACTCAATGAGAATTATAAGAAGCTGAATAAGAATGTCACCAACATGAAAAGGAATCAAGAGGAAATGAGGAATGACCTAGCTGAAATAAAGAACATAATGGAAGGCTTTAACAGCAGATTATAAGAGACTGAGGACCAACTCAGCAAATTAGAAGACAAGGTAGGAAAAAACACACAAATGCAGCAACTGGAAAGAAAACTTAAAAAGCAGGAGGAGAGCCTAAGGGAGCTTTGGGAAAACACAAAAGGAAATAACACCCAGATAATAGGAGTGCCAGAAGGAGAGGAAGCAGAGCAATGGATAGAGAACCTGTTTGAAGAAATAATGACAGAAAACTGACCTGATGTTGGGAAGAAAAAAAAAACCATACAAGTTGATAGCTTTTTCTGAAAAAGAAAGTTGGTCTGGTATTTAATTAGGGTCTTAAACTTTGTAATTTCTAACTACAATATAATGACTCTTCATCAGTTATAACAAGCTACTTCAAAATGTGATCAGAATTTTAAAAAATGCTAAAAACATTTTTAAAGAACTCCTATAAATTTTTTATTTTTTTAAGTTAAAAAGAAATTGAGAATAGATCATCCCTTATACCAAGCATCCCAACATATTTTAAAAGGTGGCTACAAATAATTCGTTGTATTTCATGTTATTTCTAATTTTTCTATTAAATGCTTAAACATGTCTAAGTATTAGTGCTGGCTATTTCTTCATCCTTAGCATTTTCAACTCCCAAAATTAAAAAAAAAAAGTTTTCTTGTTATGTACCAGGAACTATAATTTGTTTCATGATGATACCTGAGACTAACATAACAACACAAAATACCTCAAACATGAAAGTGTCCACTTCTTCTCGAATAGCCTCCAGGCTTAGCTTGTTCCCTTCATCATCCATCACATTTAAAAGCAGGTCAAGAAAAGCCTTGTGTTTTCTCTTGGAGAGGGTCATGCCCTTGTCATCACTTTTACGTTCTTCATCTCTCTTTACTTCATTGGCCCGTTCATTGATGACCTGTATGATTTAAATGATCACATGCTTTTGTGTGGAATTTAATATGGCCTAATAATAATTGTCCTGTGAAAATATACTAGCTTCTTTAACTGATTTTTTCCTAAGCCTTTCCTGTTCTGTCTCACTCAACAGGAACTTTGGTTTTTATGAAAACATAGTAAAGCTTTCTATGAGCATTTTTAGGGCGTTATTTGATAAGATTTTTAAAAACAAATTTAATGTCAAAATACATAATTCCCAAGGACTATGTTTGCAGCCTTTCCAACATGGGAATAGAGTAGTAGTCTCCTGAATAGGGCCCAGCGAGTTGAAAGAACTCATGAGAAAAAGTAGGGGTGGTGGAGAGAACACAATCATTATATAAAAAACTAGTTGTAGATCACTCTAATTACGTGTTGTATTGGGGAAAAGAATCATAACGTATGCTTGCCACTCCTTCTGCCTAGAATATTCTTGCCTCAGAAGCCAGCATGACTAGCTTCCTCCCTAGTTGTAGATCTCTGCTGCCCATTGTCACACTGTCAGGGTCATTGACACCCTAGTCCCTAGCACTCACTCTCTTCCTAAGCCTACTTTACCTTTTTTCCGTTTCACTTACCACCTGGCATTGTATTGTTATTTAGTGACTTTGTCCTCCATCTTCAATGTACCAGCAAATTTGTCTTTTATTCATTGATATACTTCCAACCTTTAGAACACTGCTTGGCATTTTAAACATTTCATCAGGTATGTGTTGAATGAATAAAAGAATGAAAGCCCCTGAGCTTAATTTGGTTACACATTTCAACTTTCTCCTCCTTTCAGGCAATTGTCCAAACCTGCTTCTGCTTTGCATGAACAGATCCCAAGTTCCATAATGGCAAGCACCATGTCCTCTCTTTGATTCTTGGTGGAACCCCTAGTGCCTGGCACTCAGTATGCAACTTTTGATATTATCCATCCCATTTGGAATTCATTCATTATTGATACTGATATTAATGCATGAAATTTGAAGACAAGGGTAATTATACCTATAAAATACAAACTGTTCACCGTTCACCTATTGCCAGGCAATTATGCTATACTCCACTGACAGCAGCTAACTCCAACATCTCATTCATCTAACTTCTAGGGGCTCTAACCACTTGATCTGTTTGTAGAGGCAGCACCTCATTGTCAGGAAGCAATGCTAGGATGTGAGGGCGATCTGGCTGCGACATCTGTCACCCCATTGATCGCCAGGGTTGATTCGGCTGATCTGGCTGGCTAGGCGGGTGTCCCCCTCCTCCCTCACCGATCCATGTGCGTCCCTCCCGAAGCTGCGGGCTCGGTCGAAGAGGACGACCTTCCCCCCCCCGAGGAGAGGACCGGTCTTCGGTCAAGGGTATACGAGTAGCTGCGCTCCCCTGCTAGAACCTCCAAACAAGCTCTCAGGAAGCAATGCCATCATATTTTAAACTATAATTTACAGTAAAGGATAAATATAATTACTTCAGCACTTTTATTTGTACATTTAAATTATAATGCATGTTTTCAATTAAAGTTTGCCTTTAATAAACATACTTTTAACACAAAGACAGACTATATCCAGAACATTACTATTTCCTTATCATTAAAAATTAAATAGTACAGTGGGGCCTTGACTTACGAGTGTCCCGACTAACGACTTTTTTGAGATACCAGCAGTCTCTTGGCAGATTTTTTGCTTTGAGTTGACAGAGTAATTTGAGTTAACGAGCTCCTTAATGAGCTCCTTAATGAGCTCGGTCTCGGAACGAATTAAACTCATAAGTCAAGGCCCCACGGTAATATCTAGTTAATTTTTATCTTTTCCAGTTTAAGATACTGCTATAAATGCCCTTTGTCTTGGAAAACCATTGCCTAATCCAAACATTTTTCAGAAGATTCTTATAACACAGATCCCTGTGTCTTTATTATCTTAGCATAGCACCCAGTTTGTTAATAAACTATTATTGCACATATCACATTTTGTAATTATTTATTTATAGACAAACTCCCCCAGTAGATTAACCTCCCCCAGTAGGGAACATTAATGACTGGGTATGTTAACAAACATGGAGTCATGCACTTATAAAAGTTCTAGAAAGTGATAGTGGTAGAGGTTGCGCAACATTGTTAATTCCCCTAATGCCACTGAATGGCACACTTAAAATGGTTATTATAATAAATTTATGTTAGGTATGTTTGATCACAATAAAAAAAAAAGTGAGGACTTACATTGTTGGTAAAATTATGTAAGATATTTAGTTTCCTTTTGTGATCCCTTCCATCTTTAAACAAAAGGTACAAAACGTCATGCCAGAGCCAAAATGTCCTCATTCTTCGATGTAGCAAATCACTCATCCTATAAACAGGTTGAAAATGTATTAGCTGATATAGCAAAAATGTGCACTGCTTGAGTACCTATTTGGTGCCTAGTGTCAGTGAGGGTAACATGTGGCAACGATGATAATTCATCTTAGCAGCTACCAAGAGCTCTATGCTTTATGCTCAACAATGAAGGCATGGGTTAGTACACATCCTAGGAAGCTGAAAAATTAAATGGGTCCTTTAGAGGAATGAAGAATCCTATCTAATAAAAGACAAAAAACGTAATTGACCGTACCTTCAGTATGCTTCCCATTGGCTAATCAGGGCGATATGCAAATTAACTGCCAAGAAAGATGGTGGTTAATTTGCATACGTAGGCGCCAAGCAACAGAGCTGGGGGTCCCCTGACAAGGCCGAACGCCTCAGTCAGAAGCATTAGGCCTGGGCAGGGGCAGAGCCAGCGATCGCGTTGATGGCGGGGTGCTTGAGGTCCCCTGCCCAGGCCTAAAGCCTTGGTCATTAGGCCTGGGGAGGGGTGGAGCCGGCCATCACGTTGATGACGGGAGCTAGGGGTCCCCTGCCCAGGCCTAATGCCTCAGCCACAAGCGTTATGCCTGGGCAGGTGCGGAGAGCGGGGACTCCCCTTCTCAGGCCTAACACCTTGGCCAGAGGCATTAGGTCTGGGCAAGGGCGGTGCCAGAGGTCGTGGGTAGCAGGGGCAGAGCTGGCAATGGTAGGAGCTGGGGGTCCTCTGCCCAGGCCTAATGCCTCTGGTCAAGAAGCATTAGGCCTGGGCAGGGGCTGAGCAGATGATTGAGGGAGCTGGACGTCCCCTGCTGAGGGCTAATGACTCAGCCAGAGGCGTTAGGCTGGGCAGGGGCCAAGCCAGCAATTGGTGTGAACTACAGAGGAAACACCTTTTCTGACTGTTCATTGGCTTAGCTCCCTGTATGCCACTGGTAATATTCTTAGTAACTTGGGTAATAAGAGTCCAAATAAGTGATCTAGTGTTTTTTACCACACTCCTGGAGAACAAAAAGAAGGTCTACTGCTGGAGGGCTAAGAAATGTCATATCCTGCCCTAGCTGGTTTTGCTCAATGGATAATGCCTTGGCCTGCCCACTGCTGGTTCTGGGTTCAATTCTGACTAAGGGCATGTATCTAGGTTGCAGGCTCCTCTCTGGCCTGGGCCCAGGTCAGGGCTCATGCAGGAGGCAACCAGTCAGTGTTCCTCTCACTTTGATATTTCTCTCTGTCTTTCCCTTTCTCTTCCACATTCTCTAAAAATCAATGGAAACATATCCTCAGGTGAGGATAAAAAAAGAAAGAAATGTCATATCCTATGAAAGACACATCTTGAAAATGCCTAAAGAAAGTTGTCATTATTTCCTGGTAAAGGGACTGGAGTCCCTGTTGATGAAAACACCTTGGTGGCTGCGGTGACTGGCAGTGGCTACAACAGGGGGTGATGGGGCTGGTGCCTTCCCCTGATCAGCCCAGTCGCCTACCACAAAGGGAGGCCAGACAGTGGCTTAGGCCCACTCCCCAAGGGGAGCAGGGAGTAGGACATACCCTGAGGGTTTCCAGTATGTGATAGGGGGCAAGCTGGGCTGAGGGACGCCCCCTCCAGTGCACAAATTTTTGTGCACCGGGCCTCTAGTCCATTATAAAACACCTTATTAGATGGCCATCTGATCTCTCCTTCTATTTCTCCAGGAAGAGTTCCGGACTTCCCCAAGCTGCCTGTATCTCTCATATCACACTGTGGTATGAAATCTGCCTGTTTAATGTGCACACATTTGCTTATTACTCCTCTGGCTATCCTCTTCTCCAGTAAAGTGCCTCTCGGTCAAATCTCTGTCCCTCAACATTTTCAGTGGTAGAGCACAAAGACCTTGACATGATCTCTTCCTTAGAGAACAGCTTACAGGCCAGTTCGGCAGAGTAGCCTTTCCTGGTCACTCAATCTGTGGGCTCTATTGCTGTTTTCTTCTTGAATATCAACTTTATTCTTTCTTTCTAAGCAATTATTACAGTTTATAAGTTTATACTTATTTATTTTGATGCTTGTCTCCCTGTTATTCTGTTCTGTGGACCACTATAAAACAACTCACAATCTTGTGTAAAAATAGCAGATTACATATGCTAATATGTATTAAAATGAAATGAGCAGTGGACTTAAAGACAGAATTCCTCAAATCAAACCCCAGCAGTGCCTTTTCATAGTTGAATAATCTCAAGCAATTTTCAAAATAAATATGACCATTTCAATTAAAAAATAATACACACTCAATGCAGGAAATATGGGAAGAAATAATTAATAACAACACAAACAAGAAAGCAAAGCACATAACACAAAACAATAATCACAGCTAACATTCTGGAATAATAGCTACAAGATTTTTTAATGAATAATTTTTTATACCTAGTGGTTATCATGCAAAAAGTATTGTCTTTATCTTTATTTTTTACCTTTATCACTAAGCATCATAATGTAATTTCTCAACATATCACAAAATAATCATGTAAAATTATACCAGAGCCTACGTGTGCCTTAATTTATACAATAAATCCTCTACTGTTAAAATACATGCTTAAATGATTAGGTTGATTTTTAGTGCAATAATTCATTGTGAAACAATGAAAAAGATACAACACAGACAAAAAATTATTAGCGATATTTTTTAAAGCTTAAATCTGTAACAACTTTAAAAATAATTAGAAGGGCTCCGTTTACCTATAAACTGCACGGACATACTCAGAATCATCATTAGTCTGAGCATCAATATTCTTGCCCATAGCTGTCTCTGCAAAATATGGGTGAGAAGCAACCATTCAATTCATGCACATGCCTTCTGTTTATTTTCCAGTGGCAAACACTTCAAAAAAGAGATCAATTCTTATATATTTTAGAATTGTTCCTTTCCCCTTTCACTCTTGCACCTTTTGTTCCTCCTACTCCCTGTTCCTGCTCCTTCTTCCCTCTGACCTTCCTGGCAGGTTGGCTCTGCTTGAAGCCCTGGCAGTGGGTACTGCTTCTCAGGAGCCTAATTTAGCAGAAGGACCGCCCCAAAGAAGCCAATATCCTTTCCAACCCCTTCATTTGCCTTCCCAGTGAAATGTTATTTTCTATTTGGACCATTGTATGTTTACACCACAGCTCTAGAAACAAATCCATGAGACTTACCACAGATTATATCTAAGGCACAAAGAGTGATGTAAAAAAAGCAGTTAAATTTTTCTCCGTCAACATGTTTTTCAAGCTTATTAACCAATATGTTGGCTTGTTCATTCATGACATCTAAGAAGTCTTCCAGAATGGTAAAATGGAAAGTGGGTGTTAACATTTTTCTCCTGGAGCGCCATTTGTTTCCAGTACTAGAAATACATGACATGGTTACAAAGAAGAGAAAAGCAACATCCAAAGCAAATAAAGCTTAGTCAAGACAACAAATTCTTCTTAATTACAGATTCCCAAATACTTTGGTCAGAATGTCAAGGGGAGATTCATATACAGTTACAGGATGGGCGTATTTTAGATATCCTTCTATATTACTAATATTTAAAAGAGCTCTCATCAAATTTGAAAATTTTAAGAATTTTTCTAAATTTCTAAGTTCTGAGTTTCCAAAAATGAGAAATTTCCCCCCTGTATCCAACCTTAACCCTCTGAAGATCAAGGAGCTCCATGAGTCTACTTTGATCTCTTACAACTTCAAAGTCTACAAAGTTCCCACCGAAGTCCTGCTTTCTCTTTCTCAGTTGATGGGGTCCTGTTGCTGGATGGCAGCTCAAGGACTGAGGTTACTGTGCTCCAGTTACTTCTCTGAGGATGACTGCCTGTTTCATTGAATTTTCAAGATTTCCCTGCTCAAAACTCCCCTGTGCCATACTCCATTTCTACATTGGGACTTTCTAACTCTCCTTGGAACACTGGTGATCATCATTATTGAATACCATGGCTGGAGATTACTCTACACCTGGGTTCCTGTCTCTCACAGGCCCATTATCATCCAATCTTTCAGCTTCTCCCTACTACCCGACTGCACATTCTTGCTACAGGAAAACTACCCCGTGTCAATGCCTGACATGTTACACACAAGACAGCTTTATCGATTTACACTGACTTACCTGGTAAGAAGTCCTAGTCCAAGCCATGGTTGTAGGAACCTGTACAGATGAGACTTGTCAATTTGCTTTGAGCTAGTTAAAATTACCTTAGAAAGTGGGAAAAGAAAAATGAGAGATAGAGATATGAACGCAACCTTAATTATAAGAATACTGGGCTAGAATACAATACTTTCTAAAGTGACATTTCATAACAATTACTTCTTTGTGGTTCATTTTCATTGCTATGACTCAAAGAAATTCAAATAGAGTTTGGAGCATACAACTGTCACTCACTCTTAGAGACTAGCTGGAGTTGACTGAAAGGAAAATGTCCAAGATAATTCCTGACTCCTGCCATGAATTAGGAGCCAAGTGGAGTTGTTTATTCTAAGGGTAGGAGTGAGGGAAGAGAAGGTGGGTGAAGCAAAGTATGAGCACATTAAGGGAGATGGAAATCACAAGTTCATTATCAGGTATATTGAATTGGAGGTATTCAAGTTGCCACAGTCTGAAAGCAGGTATGAAGCTCAGGATTGAGGCTTATACTAGGTACTCATTTGAATGTCTCCAGGATATAAGTAGCATTGGGAACTATGGGTATAATTAGGTGCCTGGAGCCAAAGTAAAGCAGAAGGGATGAGCATATGCACAAAATGCCTCTCAGGATCTTGCTGCAGTTCCCTACTTTGGACAGATCTCTATCCATATGTACTAAGCCCACTTACACTAGGCCAGCAATGGCTGACATCCCACATGTGGCCCTCTCGCTCTCTCCTCTGGAACAGTAGATTGGGCAGTGTGGTGCCAGATACACTCTAAGAATTTTACCACAATGAGTAAGAAAGATGTATCCAAGCCCAGCAACCCTAGGAAATTCTGCTGTTGATTTTGAAGGTATTTTTATCTTATCTTTACACCCTAACCCAAAGCCTTTGTCATCAAACCATCAGATAATACCCACAATGTCATGATAGTAAGTAAAAAAAAGATAAATAATTTTTAGGAGTAATTTCAATAGCGTGAATTAACAACATCTTCCCCATCAATATCAGATTAGTGTTCTCTTTTAAAAAATTAACTTGAAATCATAAAAGTATAATGGATACTCTGAGCATCTTAAGGGAAACACTTAAATTTTATTAGTCTTATATTTGTGTAATCTTTAAACAGTGCCTGGTAGATGATATGAGCTCACCATGTAGAATAATCTATTTATGGTTCTGTTCAATTGAAGACTTCCCCCCAAAAAAGGACAAATATATTACTTGATACCAAATGTGTATAGACATGTAGAAGCTGCTACTCTTCCCAGAACTCACACTATATCAGGAAAGCATTTAATGGCATCTTCAAAGCCTTAGATATTTAATGGAATCCTCATTGTATTGAATTTAATTAAATATAAGGACATATATTTGCTGTTTATTCTGATGAGATTCTCACACCATCAAATATACAGTGATACATTGATCATAGTCACTATCAACTCACCTCTATAGTTTCGGCTTTGTACATGAGTATTACTGGTACTGTGCCAAGCCAGAATATTATCATTGGTACATGTCTGTTCTCTTCAGTGTAATTCATCAGCTGCTGGAAAAACTCTTTAAAATATTTAATTTTAAATAAGTTCCTTACTGTGTCTTTTTGGGTTTTTTACTGTTTTTACTTTGGGCTATTCACACAATGTCTCTCATATCTTTCACATCTTGAAGCTAAACCACACAGTTGTCCTTACTAAATTATTAATGAATGAATTATGAGGCTAATTAATTATGAATGATATATATTAACAACCTGGTTAACTGAGAAATGCCAAGCACTGTGGCTGTTTGTGGTGACCTTATGACATGCCTTCCCCAAGAACACTGAGGTTGTTCAGTTTCTCCTGACCTGCACAGGCTACTCTTCTGTAGAAAGGGATGCCTGTCCCAACTCCACAGCCCTGGTAGATAGATACTCCCTTTCACCCTCTCTAAAGCAGTATTGCAGTTCCTCAGCAAATTGAGATTAGAGCTAAGATATGATCCAGCAATTCCTCTTCTGGGTATTTATCTGAAGAACATGAAAACACTAATTCAAAAAGAGGTATGCACCCCAATGATAACTGCAGCATAACTTACAATAGCGAGGATATGGAAGCAACCTTAGGTGTCCATCAGTGGATGAATGGATAAAGAAGATGTGATCATATTGGCCCAGCTGGCATGACTCTGTAGTTGACCATTGACCCAGTCAGGACATATGCCCGCATTGCAGGCTCGACCCCCAGTGTGGGGCATGCAGAAGGCAGCCAATTGACGATTCTCTCTCATCACTGATGTTTCTCTCTCTCTCTCTCTCTCTCTCTCTCTCTCTCTCTCTCTCTCTCTCTCTCTCTCTCCTTCTCCCTTCCTCTCTGAAATCAATAAAGAATATATATTTCTTAAAAGATAAAAATATTGGCATCTGTGATAACATGAATGGACCTTACAGGTATTATGCTAAGTGAAATAAGTCAGACAGACAAGGACAAAAACAGTCTGATTTAACTCATATGCAAAATATAAAAGAAAAAAGTAACAAATTAACACATATAATGAAATAAAAAAAATTCAAGGATACAGAGAACAGAATAGTGGTTACAGAGGAGAAGGAGAAGGGAGAGAGGGCAAAGTAGGTAAATGGGGTTAAACAAATGGTAATAGATGGAAACTAGACTTTTGGTTGTGAGCACCCAAAAGAGTGTATAGACGTCAAATTATACTATTGTACACCTGAAATTTAGATGTTATTAACCAATGTTACCTCAATAAAAAAATTATTTTAAAAAACTCTTCTGTTTTACAAATCCTTCAACTTCTCAAATGACCTTAGGACATGCCTTCCCTAAGAACACTGAGGTTGTTCTCAGGGGCTCCATAGAACCTCTTCTCTTTGTAGGAACCTCTTATTCATAGTGCTTTTTGTCTAATAACACTCACTTATTCTTCAATTGTCATCTTAAATGTGATTTTGCTGCAAAGTCTTCTCTGATATTCTAAACAAGATTTCTGGTAATATAACTTCCCAGGTTGGCTCCCATTCCTAGTACAGGCACCAGATCTCAGGATTTCTAAATACTGTCCTACAATAAAATAAACCAATTCCCCTTGGAGAAGTCATTGATTTTAGGGCCGAGGCAGAGAAAAATACAAGAAGAGTGGAATTTATTATGGTGGCAGAAAATAAGGAAGTGCTCAAAAAATGATGGGCCATGTTGAAACACCAAACAGCCAACCTGAAAAGCTCCTAATGCTCCAAACTGAAACAATTTGTGCAACAGAATAAGTAATGATAGAATTAGTTTGTATCACTTCTCCAGTCACTATCTTATAGGTTTCAGTGTACAGGACTTTCACCTCCGTGGTTAAACTTATTCCTAGGTATATTATTCCTTTTGATTCAATTGTAAATGGGACTGTCTCCTTAATTCCTCTTTCTGGTAGTCCTTTGTTAGCATAAAGAAATGCAAGTGATTTTTGTATATTGATTTTATATCCTGCAACTTTACTAAATTTATTCATTAATTCTAACATTTTTGGGGGTGGAGTATCTAGGGTTTTCTATATGAAAAATCATGTCGTCTGCATTCTTTTTCTTGGCCAAATGTTCTGACTGGGACCTATAATACTATGTTGAATAAAATGGTGAGAGTGAGCATCCTTGTCTTCCTGATTTTAGAGGGAAAGCTTTTAACATCACACATGGTGTTCTTGCCAAAAATTCATAACCTCAATGAAACTCTGAAAAAAACAGCAGGCAAATCCAAACTTAGAGTGATTCTACAAAATACCTGTCTCAGAAAATGTGTCAAGGTCTTGATGTGTGTGGAAAGACTGACAAACGATCACAGATTAGAAAAGATTGATATTGAAGAACATAACACAAGGAAGCACAACTACTATATGCCAGGTGAGATTTGCAATTGAGTCATGGAACAGAAAAAGAACTCTAGGAAGTGTTGTAAAATTCAAATAAGGACTGTAGTATTGTAAAGAACATTGGACAAATAATAATTTTTTAGTTTTGATAATGATACTAATTCTGTGAAATAACATCATCAGAGGAGGCTTGCTGGTATATGGCATATGCGAACTCTATATTATTTTTACAACTTTCCTGTAGTTTTATTATTATTTGAATGAATAAATGTTTATAAAGAAGGGGATTTTTATCATTCTGAAGTGAATAAAAAATAAGCTGGAAGAAAATTTGAAAATATTTTGTTAGTAGAAGAGAAACACATACACACAATATCAATATATATAAATGCCTAATATACCAACTGGAAGTTCCATCGTTTGCTATCACATGTGCTGACCACCAGGGGGTGGTGCAGAATGAAGGAAGGCCCAGGCTGGTGGCCAGCAGCTTCTAGGGACCCTATCCATACACGTATTTTGTCACTGGGCCTCTAGTATATAATTAATAGGCTATGTCTACATTTCCTTCGATATAGGAAAAAAATGGGTTTGAGAATGTGACAAAAATGTGGAAGAAATGTCATAGTGAATATAAGAAAGAATCATTAAGCTAAAAAGAATTACTGAGAAGCACTGAGGAAAATGTAGGGATTACATAGGGAAATTTGGTAATCAATCAAAGCAGCCTCTTGTATAAGACACAAGGGTATTGAGGGTGGGGAATATACCTTTAAATGTTGTGCTATGCCCAGTTTTGCTGAGCTCAATGATGGGCACAAAGGAGGGCCTCAAATAAGTGCATGATTGACAATGAAAAAATGGACTCAAACCAAGTTCTGGACAATGGTCTAGAAAATGTACGCATTAAATTTAATCCTGAAAGTAACTGTAACATAGTGATGTTTACCTGTAAAGGGTAACACACTCTAACTTAGAGAGTTTTAAACAACTTGTCAAAGTCAAGCACTTTGGTTACAAGCAGAAAAGGAGCAAAGGTTGGTCTCATGCCCAGATCCAGTAGTTGTTGATGCATTAAAAAGTCCCCTTGAGAAAGATAATGCGTTACCATGCTCTTCTCTCCAGAAGTAACTATAAGGAGAATTACTTAAAATAATCCAATAACTCACAGTTTGTTTTGAAATGGATCTTATTCACTAGAGATTTCAATTCTTAGAGAAATTCCCCCAAAAGACTATGATGAGATTTCTTAAGTATATGGTTTCCTGTTGAGGAGGAGGGGGTCTATATTTCTTCACAATTATTTTTTAATATTATAAAGCCTTTGGGTAGAAGGGAAGATTAGCTCTGCCTTTAGTGTTTGCCATGGTGATGTTTACAAATGTAGTTTTCACATATCAAAATTTGCTGCATCACTTGCAGCATTAGTCGCATTGATCTCTGGTTGGTTAAAAGTTTACTGGGATTTCTTCTACCAGAAACATTTTCTGTATTTTGGTAACACTCTCCCATGAGGCCTCATGTCTTCCTGTGAAGTTTAAATGACAGCATTATTTTTATTTGGAGAAAGGAAAGTGGAAAAGAAATAATCCTTTAAGCTTTGGAATTGATGTTCAGTCTATAAAACGTCTTCAGTTAAACTGAGGGGTGATTGGATTCTAGTTCTGGGCTCATTTTAAAATATGTCATTTGGGGCAAATCTTTTCAGTTCTGGGCATCTCAACTTATCCAGCCACGAAGATGAAGTGCTAAGATCTAACTCACCCTCCCTCATGGGGCATCCAAACACCAGGGACTTTTAGGAGCTTTCTAACTTAAAGTGACCCCTCTACCCTTATCATAACATAACATAAAGGCTATCAGCTTCAAAAGATGATTTCAATAAAAAACCAATTCACTCCTTAACAAATAAGACTTCTGAAACTTGCTGTATGACTTATGGGGCAGGCCTTGGTGAATAACATCATAATTCATGTTGTTATGCAACCTCCTAAAAGGGCCAAGGAGGAATGAAAGTTGTGGTGAAGTGTTGTGATTTCTGGAGGGAGAGGCTCTGGTATCAAGTGCATTTCTCGTCTCTAATTTTGGAGAGAGAGAGAGAGGGAGAGAGAGAGAGAGAGAGAGAGAGAGAGAGAGTTAGTTATAAGTTGTGTCTACCTTTAGGACTTAAACAGTAAAGACAAAAGAAAAAAGGCAGTGTTTTTTGTTGTTTTTCTTATTAAATATATTTTTATTGATTTCAGAGAGGAAGGGAGAGGGAGAGAGAGAGAGAGAAACATCAATGATGAGAGAGAATCATTGATCAGCTACCTCCTGCATGCCCACCCCCAACCCCACTGGATAGAGCCTGCAACCCAGGCATATGCTCTTGACCTGAATCAAACCTGCGACCCTTCAGTCCACAGGCCAAGCTCTATCCACTGAGACAAGCCGGCTAGGGCTGCAGGTGGTGTTTTCAGATAGCAGCAGCCAGCAGTTGGGAAAATAAGAAGAGAAAAGGCAGAAAGACGGGAGTTTAGAACACTGCACTTATGTGTAATGAAAACTGGAGAGAACTGGGAACCCAATATCCAGGGGGTGATAGAGTCGCCCCTCACCCAGCAGCCTGCAGCTCCAGTCCTGGTGCCCCAGGCCGGTAAGGGGCCCAACAGCCCGTGGCGGGGATGCAGCTGGCCCGGGCGCGCGCAGTCCCTTACCTTTCCCTCCTTGTTTCAGGACCAGGGAGTGTCCCACCAAGGGGTAGGCACCCGAAACGCTGGGGATGCGCCTCATTTGCAGCCACTTATGCGCGTAGCTCGCCATCATCTGCAACAAGCTCAGGATGAGGGTGACGCCCGCCAGGGAGACGGCGCTGAGCGCGCCCCAGAGCAGCAGCTTCTGCCCGACGTGCACCAGCCAGACGGCCACCATCGCGCCAGCGGACGGCTCCGCGCGGGGAGAGAGACCCAGAACTTTGGGGGCGGGAGTTGGGCCCAGGCCCGTACCAGCCCCTGCAGTTCAAGTCAGGGCCCTGGGAGGAGTCCCGACATTCCCGGGGGCGGGCGCAGCGGGCCGGGAGGGCGGGGGAAGAGGTGGCGCCCGGCCCAATCGGCTCTCCCTCCTCCCGCAACCCGTAGGCAGCAGCCCAGGCGCCCAGAAGCGGGGCTTCCCGTGCAGGGACCGCCCTGCCCCCTGGGGACTGGGCTGGAGCCTCCCCCGCTCGGAGGAAAGCACCGCCGGGTTGTTGTGCAGACAGACGCCTAGTAAGGCGCTCGGGCCTCTGTTTGGTTCCAGCAGAAACGAAAGCCCGGAAGGCGGATTCTGAAGGCAGAGAGCGCTGAGAAGACACGGAGGCCCTTGAGTGGCGTGGGGAGGAGAATGGGTGCAATTTAGGGCAACTCAGGATGGAGAGGCGCACTGGGGCTGCGGTGGGCTGACTTCTGTTACGGGAGTGAGCGGTACGTTTTAGAATGGAAATAAAGGGCGCCGGGTTGGAGGTTCGGTTTGGGGTTAGTTTTTCCCTGGCTGGGCGCCTGGCCTCATGATGCTCCCTTGCACAACCTGTAGTGTCCTCTCTCCTGGGACTGGCTGCGCGCGGGAGTTGGGGTGCATCCTGGCTGCTCATCATGGACATTCAGGGCAGCTCCCTACTCTGACCTGGGACTCCAACCTGAGGGAGCAGGTAAAGTTCGTCATCAGGTCACGGGAGAGCTGAATCATGTTCTTGTGATCCCAATGGCTTCCAAATTATCCTCGGGACCAAGAGAACATGGGGGCGGGTGGAGAGGATGAAGGGCAAGGTCTCTGGACGTGGGAGAGATAAGAGGTGCTGGCAGAGCGGGGGTTGGATACAGGAACAGTAATTATGAAGTAACTCTCAAAAGACAAACCACTGAGCCTGTGGAAGAAAGGAAGGGAAAGGGAATGATGGTGAGAAGGATGCCCCAATTCCGCCCATGGCTGTGTTCACTGACTAGGAATTTTCCTTCTTCAGGGAGCGGGACCCCAATCCTGACCCTGGTTCTCTTTTCTACAGGGGATCCTTCCCACAGAGGCGCCGGGCTAGGAGTGTCCCTCTCTAGGAGCAGGTCCATAGTGATCGGGAAGGCGCCAAGGAAGATGACCTACATTGAGAAATGCCCTGGGTCCTACTTTGCTCAATTCCCTCCGTTTTACTGGCAGCTCTGGTACAGGTGGCAGGGCCTCTTCTGGGAGAAACATGCTTAAGGCTTTTCTCCGACTGATTTTTTTAAAAGTCATCCATCTGTCCTGACATGGACAAAGGGTCAGGAAATAGTAAGTGAACGATAAACTTTTAAAGTTGCAGAACAGAGTACATAATGTAACGCCATCTTTGGGGAGAAAAATGGTTTAGTTCTCTGCAGCTGGACTAATGTGTGGGAGGAAAAACACTGGTCAACCTTATGGTATGTCCACAGAGAAGAAGAACTTACATTCTTTATTTTATTCACTTTGATATGATTTCATCTGTTTAACACTTTAAAATATTATTTTCTCTAATATTTTAAGTAGATCTCATCTCTCTAAAAGTCTATCACAGCTATGGAACTATGGGACTTCTCTCTATCTGACTCTGCTCATCTCTGTGGACAAAACAAGGAATATATAGCCACGACCCTCAAGAAGTGGAGAAGGGGGAGGGCAGAGTGCTTCAGGCAGCAGCCAGCATGAGCAGGAAGTGCTCCAAAGCAGAGAAGGGTATGACGGGTTCAAGAAAGTGTGTAGGGGACCCCTGCTTGGAGCACAGGGTGGCTCAGGGTGACCAGGACAAGACAATGTTAATGTTCACAAGGAGCATGGCGCCATCTTGAATGATCTTGACTCCCAGTCTAAGAAATTATATCTTTATTTTGAAGGCAATTCATAGATGACAAAGAGAGCACCAAAGATTTTATGAATCAGGTTAGTGGGGCTCCACCCTGAGAGGCTGGTCAGCTGTAAGAGCCCAGAACCAATCCGATAATTAGCAGTTTAAACGCTGAAAGTGTATATTCTAGAAATGATTCTACTTGCATTGAGAGTAACCTAATGTACTGAGGATTTAACTATTCTATGAATTAAAAGCAAGATCCTTATGAAAGAAACAATCTTTAGGACACAGCTTTGCAATCCTGAATGGTACTCTATGAAAATATTCCAATGTTCTGACCTCATACCCCTCTACGGCTACCTGATTAGCTGCTAAGAAAGAGGAACAATGAAAATATGAGAAACATGGAAGGTTCTGGTGTCCTTGCATCATGACAAAGTTAGACCAGCTTCCCTGCTCTGACCCTGAGACTTCTGCCTCTAGTTTCCCTCACTGCTCTCGATGTTTCCTTCGTTTTGGCTCTTCACTGTGTGCTGGTGTGTTGCACGCCGACAACTGTGTGCTCTTTCCTCTTCCAACATCCAAGGCCCTGGCTAGCCTTATCAGCCTGGCCTCTCATCCCTCTTAAGCACATGAGTGTTCTTTCCCCCAGTTAGTGCTGAGTGGAGTGGCTGCTATCTGCTGTGCTTGTGTCCTGGGGCCCTCACCTGACACCTAGTGTAATAGGAAGCAGATTATTCCTCACTGTGGGAAAAGAACATCCCTTCTCTTCCATCTCAGTGCTTAGATCCTTGAAGTAGAAAAGTGTCCAAGACATGCTTATTTGTGGGGGTTGGACTGAGAAAAGGGATCCTGACAGCATGTAGATATCATAGGTAGAAGATTGGTTAGGTCTCTACAAGGAAATACAAAACCTGGCATTACCAATGGAAATTAACTGTGGCTCAGAATCCTGTTTGGTAACTAGCCACACGACTAAAGTATATACTCATGAATGTCAGTTAATTTATTCATCTCCTTTCCCTGCCCCAAATCAGAAAATGTATCTCCTGAACATTAATGGATAAACCTGTCAATATCTTATTTTGTAATCTCGCTCAGAACTGACCCCACACTTTTGTGGATCATCATACTCACACACTCTATCTTTCACAAAAAAGTCCTCAGATTTAGCAAAACAAAATGTATTCCCCTTAATTAGAAGCTCTTACCTCTCATATCTGCCTTGGGGTTTGTATGGAATAGATCTGATTATAGTTTGGGTTCTGAAACATTGTAGTTGTTAAATCTCTTGGTCCACTTAGATGGGTGTTAGCCACATACACTGTATGTGGATGTTACTAGTTCAGCTGTCAGGGCCCCATCTTATTCACAAGTTCTTGGGTGAGGCACCCGCTGTGTCATTTTTAGTGGCATAGTTTGAACCTGGCCTTGAAGGGGGGTGGGGAGGAGTGGGCACTGCTGTTTCAAGTCCCCTCACTGGAATACAGGTGTTTGGGGTGTGTTTGTTTGTTTATTTGTTTACCAGCCTTCCCTGCTGCCAGAGAGCTGGCCGCCCCCTGCCCTGGCACAGTTGGTTTTGTCAGACTAAAGAAGTTCCAGCTCTTTTGGAAGCAGGGTTATCACCCTCTGTTCAAATTCCTCACCCTCAGCCCAGAGCCTGGCCAGTCAGGTGAAGCTCAAAGGGTGATGGAGAAATTGGTCAGTGTTCCTTTAAGGCAGGTATCCAGGAGGGGAGCCTGGGTACTGCTAGAGGCAAGGACCAAAAAGTGGTTTAGTATGTAGATGTGAGAAGTCCGCCAGAAGGCTGATGGACTCTGATATTGAGCAAAGGCTGAGAATCAGCATATTATTACCTGCTGTTGGCTGAATGGCTGAAGGCAATCCCATAAAGCTAATAATCCTTTCTTGTTTACCAAACCTTACCATTGATGTCTGTTTGCTTTGCTAAAGGGCAAATGTATATTCTAGTAAATAAAAAGCAATGGGTCCAGACATTCAGAGAGCCATTCCCTAGAGAAAGGTCTCCTCCTGGTTCCCATGTCTTCTAAATTTATATTTCTTGCCTAGTGTATCCATTTATGTCGCAGCCCCTTCTCCAGATCCTGAATCCTTGGTTGCAGCAGGTACCTATTGTGGACATAGCCCTCAGCTGTAGGAGCTACAGTCAGGGCTCAATTAGCAGGGAGCCAGGCAGGGTTTTGTTTAGCTTAGCAACCGCCCATACGTCCTGGAGGCCCATGGGGGAAACCCTGGCACCGGCATTGGAGGCCCCATCCGCACCCCCAGCCTGCGGTGGCACTGGCAGCTGTGCACCTGGGCGTTCAGGGTCTCAGGGCACCAGGACAGAGAGGGACAGAGAGGGACAGAGGGCGCCGCTGCCCCTACAGCCTCAGCCCCGGGAGCCGTCCAGGCGTCGGAAAGGTGGTCTCCAGGGCTTTCGGGCTGAGCGCCTGGAGATGGTCCTCTGCGTGGGGAGTATACTAGAGGCCCCCTGGGGGGACCCGGGCAGATGGGAACCCCAGGATTCCTGCCCTGCCCAGGGCCGCCTCCTCTGGATCCTTGCAAGCAGGGGTGGATGGAGGCCGGATGCGTGTGAGTAGCAGCAGGGCCGGCCGTCTCTCCATGAGACCCCTACCCCTGCGTCTGCAGCAGCCACCTTGCTGGGCGTGCTTAGAGCACTGTGCTATTTGCAAGGACTCCCAACAACTCCCCTGGGCAGCCTCCTTGCCCGTTTCCTGGGTCCTAATTGTGTGCCTTTCTGTCCTTTTTAAGGCCCTGAGTCAGGCTTTTGCTCCACTCTCTCCGAGATCACCCACTGCTGTTCACCAGCCTGGCGGGAGTGGCGCTGAAGCGGGGCTTGAAGGGAAAGGGGAGAATTTGGTTCACTTCTGACTCAGCCTTGACGGGTTGTCTGACAGCCTGCTTTTCTCCAGGACTCTGAAGGGAGTTCAGGCACCTGACTGTAATGCAGAATATGGCAGACATGCAGGGCAGCTACAATTTTAAGAAATGCCTCCCTACTTTTCAAGGATCAGCCCCAATTCTTATCCCAAGTGGGAGGGGTTTTCTCAGTGTGACATCCGGTTAATTTACATAAGTATACCATCATCTGACACCCAGGCCACTTGCAATGCCCAGGACACCTCTGATGTCTACCTTAGAGCTCCTGAGGCTTAGCAAAGTACCCTCAGGTTCCCCAGAAATGCTGACAACCGTTTCACTGGGAACTGGAGGACATTTCCCTCAACACACACACACACACACACACACAAACACATACACACAAACACACACATTATTTCATCATGAGCAGTAATGAAAACATTCTTCTTATAAAGTGCATTTTAGAGTTCAGGTGAATTTTATTTTTTAATGAGCAGCTAAGTGGGTGCAAAAATATTCAGTATCTGAATCCTACAAGAGAAGAAATGGTGAAAGGCAGACCACCAGGGCCCATTCCTGAATGGAGATTTCTGCCTTATAATCTGGTGAAGGAAGAAGAGTCAGACCTGCTAGCAAAGAACCCTCCCTCACCCCAACCCCCACCATCCCTGACTCCTCCCACACACATCCACACTAACCTCCACCAAAAATAAATTAACTGGTGAACTTTTGCATTAAGACTGATTCTAACCCATTCACAATTTAAATAATTACATTTTCATAAAACTGCATGACATTCACCTCAGTTCTAAAATAAGCAGTTAAATACATTTTTTCTTTTCATTTAAAACATTGCAGAATGAAATACATGAATCGACTGAATTTTTTTTCTTAAGGAAAATCAATTGCATTTGGATAAGTGGCTAGGATACATATGGGTGAGGAATTAGATTTTTGTTATTGGCTACTGGTCCTTAACATTTATGCAATTAAAGATTTATGAGCAAACAGATCTACTCACTGATCTTGTGCCAGAAGCTAAGACCAACAAGTACCATATGAATGGGATATTCAGCAGGGATGAAAATCAGCATAATATTGCCCTACTGTTGGCCAATTCCCTAACCTGATAATCCTTTTACTGTGTACCAAACTTTACCTTTGATATGCCTGTTTGCATTTCTAAAGGGCAAATGTGTATTCAAGTGAATAAAAGCAATGGCAATCCAGAAGTCAAAGAGCCTCTCCACCAGAGAAAGGTTTCCACCTGGCTCCCCATGCCTTCTAAATTCATATTTCTTCTCTAGTGTATTCATTTGTGTGCAGTCCTTTCTTCAGATCCTGAACCCTCGCCTCAAATGGATGCAGCATTCACAATCTTAAAGTCTAGTCTTAGTGCTTTTTACAAAGAGGTCCTGAAACACATCAGTGTGACCAGTGAGAGAACTGGGGTCAGTGTCAATAGTTGGGCATTTCAATCCCTGTTTGTATTATCTACACACTTTTAATAGATACTTTTAAATACCACTGTATTTGGCATTACGGATAGAAATCACTACTTTGCATTAGTAAATGTATTAATTTTACTAAAAATGCAGACAATGAATGGCAGGTAATTGCTGTGAGAAGTAATATACCCAGATATGTACATTCAAGAATTTTTCTGGTAATGAACTTGTACTCTCTGTAGGACATTAGCCACCCAACTGAATACACCAGGTTGTTGTTTTTTTATTTACATGCACAGATAGCCATATTCCCTTTCTTTTATACCTCATTCCTTTTTTAATTAGAAAGTATACAAACGGGGAATACTTTTGCATCCTGAAGTATATTTTTCCCTCTTGGATTTCTGGGGTGGCTATTTATAACATTGAATAAACAAATATCATTCAACAATGGATTTAAATTATACTACTGACACCTTGACTGCCAGTTTGCAGATAGTTGCAACTAATTATTAGCTTGCTTAATGTTGAAATGGTATATTTAGTTTTCTAAAGCCCAGAGACCTGGAGAGGGGAGGTGGTCAAAGTATAGGTAGGTGCGTGACACCTCCAATTATGTTCTTCTGTCTCAAGATTGCTTTGACTATTGTGGACTTTTTGTAGTTCCACATAAATTGTGGGGTATGGATGAACCTGGAGAGTTTTACGCTAAGTGAAATAAGTCAGATAGACACAGGCAAATACCATATGGTCTTACATATATGTGACATTTAAAAAAAACAAACAACAACAACAATAAAAACCCACAAAAACAGACTCGTAGAAACAGAGAACAAAACAATGGTTACCAGCCCTAACCAGCTTGGCTCAGTGGATAGAGCATCGGCCTGCAGACTGAAGGGTCCCGGGTTCGATTCTGGTCAGGAGCATGTACCTTGGTTGCAGGCACATCTCCACTGCGGGGTGTGCAGGAGGTGGCTGACTGATGTTTCTCTCTTGTTGATGTTTCTAACCTCTATCCCTCTCCCTTCCTCTCTGTAAAACCAAAAACAAAACATGACCCATATATATGCTGTCTACAGGAGACCTACCTCAGAACAAGGGACTCACACAGACTGAAAGTGAAGGGATGGAAAATTATCTATTAGGCAAATGGAAATGAATAAAAAGCTGGGGTAGCCATACTTATATCTGACAAAATAGACCTCAAAGTCAAGACCATAACAAGAGACAAGAAAGGCCACTTCATAATACTAAAGGGAATGATACAAGAAGAAGATATAACTCTGGTCAACATTTATGCACCCAATGCAGGGGCACCCAAATACATAAAAAACTTGTGGAGCATATCAGGGGTGAGATTGTCAGCAACACTATCACAGTTGGAGACTTTAATACCCCATTAACATCACTACATAAATCCTCTAGACAAAAAATTAGCAAAGAAACTTCAATTCTAAATGACTCACTAGATCAAATGGACTTAATTGACATATTTAGAACATTCCACCCCAAAACTACAGAATATATATTCTTCTCAAGCGCACATGGGACATTCTCAAAGATAGACCACATATTGGGACATAGGCAAAGCCTCTCCAAATCAAGAGAACTGAAATCATATAAAGCGTCTTCTCAGATCACAATGGCATAAAATTAAAAATTAACTACAGTAAAAACAATCACAAAAATGTAAACACTTGGAGGCTGAATAGCATACTATTAAACAATGAGTGGGTTACCAAAGAGATCAAAGAAGAAATAAAATACATGCTGGAAACAAACGACAATGAAAACACAACATTCCAAAATCTTTGGGACATAATGAAAGCAGTACTGAGAGGGGAGTTCGTAGCATTAGAGGCCTACCTCAAAATACAAGAAAAACTGATAATAAACCATCTAACTCTGCAACTTGAAGAATTAGAAATAGAGCAACAAGAAAAGTCCAGAGTAAGCAGAAGGAAGGAAATAACAAAGATCAGAGCAGAAATAAATAACATAGAGATAAAAAAAAAAATACAAAAGATCAATGAAATCAAGAGCTGGTTCTTTGAAAGGATAAACAAGATTGATGAACTTCTAGCCAGGTTCACCAAGAAGCAGAGAGAGGACCCAAACAAACAAAATCAGAAATGAAAGAGGTGAAATAACAACAGACCCCACAGAAATACGAAGAATCATTAAAAAAAAAAAAAAAGACTATGAGCAACTCTACCATAACAAACTGGTCAACCTAGAAGAAATGGACATATTCCTAAAAAATATGAGCTTCTAAAATTCAGCCAGGAGGAATCAAAATTTCTGAATAGGCCGATAACTATGGAGGAAATTGAAGCAGTAATCAAAAATCTTCCAACAAACAAAAGCCCTGGACAAGATGGCTTCACAGGGGAGTTTTATAAAACATTCAAAAAAGAAATAAAACATATCTTCCTCAGACTATTCCAAAAAAATTCAAGAGGAAGGAGCACTTCTGAGCCCTTTGTATGAAGCCAGCATTATCCCAAAATCAGATAAAGACAATACAAAGAAAGAGAATGACAGGCCAATACCCCTCATGAACATAGATGCCAAAATCTTCAACAAAATTCTAGCAAATCAAATCCAGCAATACATTAGAAAGATCATACACCATGACCAAGTGGAATTTATTCCGGGGATGCAAGGATGGTATAACATCTGCAAATCAATAAATGTGATACACCATATAAACAAACTGAGAGATAAAAACCATATAATCATATCCATTGATGCAGAAAAAGCATTTGACAAAATCCAACACCCTTTCTTGATAAAAACCCGCAGCAAGGTGGGAATAGAAAGATCATACCTCACATAATAAAAGCCATATATGACAAACTCACAGCCGACATCATACTCAATGGGCAAAAACTAAAACCATTTCCAATAAGAACAGGAACAAGACAGAGATGCCCACTCTCACCACTCCTGTTCAACATAGTACTGAAGTACTAGTCGTTGCGATAGGACAAGAAGAAGATGTAAAAGGCATCCAAATTGGAAAAAAAGAAGTAAAACTGTCCTTATTCACAAATGACATGATATTATACATAAAAAACCCCAAAGACTCCATAAAAAAATCTATACTTAATAAATGAATTCGGCAATGTAGCAGAATACAAAATTAATACCCAGAAGTCTGTGGCTTTTCTATACACCAATAATGAACTCACAGAAAGAGAAATTTAAAAAGCAATCTCATTTATCGTTGCAACAACAAAAAAATAAGTTACCTAGGAATAATATTAACCAAGGATATAAAGGACCTGTACTCAGAAAATTTCAGAATGCTGAAAAAAGAGATAGAGGAAGACACGAACAAATGGAAGAATATACCATGTTCATGGATTGGTAGAATCAACATCAATAACATCATTAAAATGTCCATACTACCCAAAGCAATCTATAAATTCAATGCAATTCCCATTAAAATACCAACAGCAAACTTCAAAGACCTAGAACAAATTCTCCAAAAATTCATCTGGAATAAAAAAAAAAAAAGACCCCAAATAGCTGCAGCAATCTTGAGAAAGAACAATGTTGGATGGATCACAATACCAGATATCAAGCTATACTACAAAGCCACTGTTCTTAAAACTGCTTGGTACTGGCACAAGAACAGACAGATAGACCAGTGGAAGAGAAGAGAGAACCCAGAAATTGACACAAGCCATTATGCACAATTAATATTTGACAAAGGAGGCAAGATCATACAATAGAGTCAAGACAGTTTCTTCAATAAATGGTGCTGGGAAACCTGGACAGATACTTGCAAAAAAATGAAACCAGACCACCAACTTATACCATACACAAAAATAAACTCAAAATGGATAAAAGACTTAAATGTAAGATGGAAAACCATAAGAATCTTAGAAGAAGCCATGGGCAGCAAAGTCGCAGACATTTGTCGTAGCAATATATTTAAGGGTATAGCTTCTAGGGCAATGGAACTCAGGAGAAAAATGAACAAATGTGACTACATCAAAATAAAAAGCTTCTGCACAGCAAAAGAAACCATCAACAAAACAACAAGAAAGCCCACTGCATAGGAGAACATATTTGCCAATGTTATCTCCTATAAGGGTTTAATCTCCAATATTTACAAGGAACTCATACAAGTTAACAAAAGGAAGATAAACAACCCAATCAAAAAATGGGCAAATGACCTAAATAGGCACTTTTCAAAAGAGGACATTCGGAAAGCCAAGAGACCTATGAAAACATGCTCAAAGTCACTACTCATCCGAGAGATGCAAATCAAAACAACAATGAGGTACCATCTCACACCTGTCAGAATGGCTATCATCAACAAAAGACAAGTGCTGGAGAGGATGCGGAGAAAAAGGAACCCTCCTGCATTGCTGGTGGGAATGCAGACTGGTGCAGCCACTGTGGAGAACATTATGGAGTTTCCTCAAAATATTAAAAATGGAACTGCCATTTGACCCAGTGATCCCACTTCTAGGAATATATCCCAAGAAAATAGAAACACCAATCAGAAAGGATATATGCACCCCTATGTTCATAGCAGCACAATTTACAGTAGCTAACATTTGGAAATAGCCTAAATGCCCATCAGCAGATGAGTGGATTAGAAAACTGTGGTATATCTACACAATGGAATATTATGCTGTTATAAAAAAAGAAGGGATTCTTACCATTTGAAACAGCATGGATGGAACTGGAGAGCATTATACTAAGTGAAATAAGCCAGTCAGTGAAAGAAAAATATCACATAATCTCACTCATTTATGGATTATAAAGACCATTATAAACTGATGAACAAAAATAGATATAGAGGCAGAGAAGCATCGGACAGACTGTCAAATGACAGCAGGAAGGGGGGAGGGTTGGGGGGCAGAGGGAGGTAAGAGATCAACCGAAGGACTTGTATGCATGCATATAAGCATAACCAATGGACACAAGACACTGGGAAGGGGGTGAGGGAATGTGCTGGGGGGTAGGGAAGGCTAGGGGAAGGTCAATTGGGGGAAAAAAGAGGAGACATATGTACTACTATTTGTAATACTTTAAACAATAAAAAGAGGAAAAAAATAGTTGGGAAAAAATGCAAAAAAAAAAATCTCTATCGTGGCTGGTGCATAAGCCTAACAATAAATAACAACTGCTATTAGTTATAATTCTCATTATTTAAAATATATTTTTATTTATCACCCACAATCAGCATCCTTTTTACAAAGTATAGTTTATTGCTAGAACCTACAGGAAAGGTAAAATAATTGTTTTCCAAACATTAATTGTCAACCTGTATTTATAAAATATTTATTCCGTCTAAAACCTAGAGGGAGCTGGACTTTTTGAGTAATCTGGAGAAACAGTTGGAAATGAATCTTATCCGCAAACAACAAGGAAAATAAGATGAGTGAACCAGGAGAGCTTCAGACAAATTGCCATGAGCTCCTAGTTCAGAGAGGAGTCCATAGGTTAGGGAAGAAGGGGGGTAAGGATGAGTTGTAAAGAATGTGTCGATGGGGGTAAATAGGTACTTGGGGTTTGGAAGGACATTCTAGGAGACCAAAGCTCTGTGAGCAAATGCATGTAGTTACAATATGATGTGTCATATAAGGAATTCAGTTAGGAGCATAGTGCAGGAAAAGGAAGGAAGAAGAAAACGGGGAAAGCCTGGGGTTCCAGACACTGTTTATCAGTGACAGTAGCTGACCTTGCTCAACATTAAGTTCTATTTTTAGAATTTGTTGTCTGAACTAGCTAGCTAAAATTATAAGACATTTTGAGTTGAGCGTCTTGTGTGTGTGTCTCTACTCCCATTTCAAATACACTCTTAATCCATATACTTGTTCCTGTTGGAAACCTATTTTTGTTTCAGGCTGACCATGAAGCAGGATGCAATCCTATTTTCACCAGAAAGCATTAGTGAATTACTCTTGCATTAAAAGAATTAGAGGGGAAATGTATATTTTATTAAAGATTTTCTTGGGAGATGGATCACAATTTATATCACACAATCTACAATATTTCACTACAAAACTTTCATTAGTTTTATTTTCAGCAATAACAGACTAGATAGTTTGAGACCAACCACCACCTGAGTGCTAACTACAAAAGCTAGACAATGAACAGAACCCCCCTTCCCCACCCACACCCCCCCACACACACACACACAAGAAGTTAGGATGAGGTGGAAAGAGACCAGTCTAAGAGAGACCTAACCCCAGATAGAAATCATCTTAATTTTTTATTGGATTAGGGTGATTTGGATGGCTAGAGCTCCCAATCCAGTCTGCTGTAGAGGCAAATTTAATCTCCTCTGAATGTAAACTGTAAGCAACAAATTTATACTGTTTATCAATGACACAGTTTAAATGTAAGAGTACAGAAAGGTTGAATATAAATGTATGGATGAAGTGCAAATCCTAATGAAAAGGAAGCTAGCGTAGCTTTTATAATATCAGACCTAGCAGACTTTAACCCATAAAATAAAATTGACACATTATACTGATCTATCAGTTATTACAAGGTCTTTGTTTTATGCTCTACTAATTAAAAGAATAAATAAAATCAAATATTGAAAAACATTTTTTGGGGGAAAATTTGACTGTTTTGATATTGCAGTTTGGGAAACTGAACTCTTCAAGAATAGAGGGGCTGTTTTTACTTTGAAAGCCTGATAAATTCTTATAAAAATATTTATAAAATAGTTTTTGGATTGTTTGTGGGCTTTTATTTAATTACTATAGGCCTGGTGCACAGGGTGCAGGGTCCCTCAGCCTGGCCTGCACCCTCTCGCAATCTAGGACCACTGACTCCTAACCGCTCACCTGCTTGCCTGCCTGATCACCCCTAACCATTCGCCTGCCTGCCTGATCGCCCCTAACTGCCTCTGTCTTCCTGATCACCCCTAACCACTTTGTCTGCCTGACTTATTGCCCCTAACTGCCTCTGCCTTGGCCCCCACTGCTGTGGCTTCATCTGAAATGATGTCCGGAATGATGTACAGAAGGTCGTTCATCTGTCTGGTCTAATTAGCATGTTACAGTTTTATTATTATAGACTAGAGGCCTGGTGCATGAAAATTCATGCACTGGAGGGGGGTTCCTCAGCCTGGCTTGCCTCCTCTCAGAGTCCAGGAGGCCTCAGGGATGGGAGGCTACCCAGCAATCAGGAGAAGACGACACCCCATCACACCTCTGCTGCTGCCACTGCCTGCACTACAAGCCTCGCCGACCCTGGTTACCTGAGCCTCGGGCCAGCCCTGGGTGGCTGGGGGCTGAGGGGACTGGAGGAGTCCAGAGACAGGAACAGGGAGTGGCCGGGCCCACCTGAGCTGAGGAAACTTGGTGCCACCATCTTGTGGCTGTGGGTGCCACCATCTTTGAGGACATGGCAGTCAATTAGCATATTCCCTCCTTATTAGCTGTGGGTGCCAGCATATTTGAGGTAGAGGCATTCAATTAGCATATTCCCTTCTTATGGGCTGTGGGAACCACCATCTTTGAGGGCATGGCAGTCAATTAGCATATTCTCTCCTTATTGGCTGTGGGTGCGGCCATCTTTGCGATAGCATGAGGGTCAATTAGCATATTGCCTCTTTGTTAGGTAGGACTAGAGGCCTGGTGCACAAAAATTTGTGCACTCGGGGGGAGGGGGTCCCTTAGCCCGGCCTGTGCCCTCTCGCAGTCTGGGACCCCTCGGGGGATGACCACCTGCTAGCTTAGGCCCTCTCCCTGGGATATTGGGCCTAAGCTGGCAGTCAGACACCCATCTGGCAGCCCAGGAGCCCTAGGGGGATGTCCACTTGCCAGCGGGGAGCAGGCCTAAGCTGCAGTCGGACATCCTTAGTGCTGCTAAGGAGGCAGGATAGGTTCCCACCACCACCGCTGTACTGGCAGCCATCAGCCTGGCTTGTGGCTGAGCAGAGCTCCCCCTATGGGAGCGCACTGACCACCAGGGAGCAGCTCCTGCATTGCGTATCTGCCCCCTGGTGGTCAGTGTGTGTCATAGTGACAAGTCATTCCCAGTCATTCTACTGTTAGGTTCAATTTCCATATTAACCTTTTATTATATAGGAGTGCCTGGCCAGCCTGGGTGAGGGGCTGATGGCTGTTTGCAGTCTGGCCACAGCCCCGTCAGGGTGGGTGTCCCCACTGGGGTGCCTGGACAGCCTGGGTGGGGGGCTGAGGGCCATTTGCAGGCAGGCCACAGTCCCTTCAGGGTAGGGGTTCCCCCTGGGGTGCCTGGACAGCCTGGGTGAGGGGCTGATGGCTGTTTGCAGTCTGGCCACAGCCCCTTCATGGTGGGTGTCCCCACTGGGGTGCCTGGCCAGCCTGGGGGGGGGGGCTGAGGGCCATTTTCAGGTTGGCCACAGATCCTTCAGGGTGTGGGGGTCCTGCTGGGGTCCCTGGCCAGTCTGGGTGAGGAGCTGAGGGCCGTTTTCAGGATGGCTAAGCCCCCCAGCAGGGACCCTCACCCCATGAGGGTGTGGCCAGCTTGGGTGAGGGACTGATTGCTATTTGCATGCTTGGCACAACTTTCAGCCACCCAAGCTCCCAGTGGAGGCTGGCTGGAAGCAAGTATCTGGGATTTATTTGTCTTCTATAATTGAAACTTTGTTGCCATGAGCAGAGGCCACAGCTGGCTCATGGCAGGCAGGATTTTGGCTTCCTCCATCACCTGGGCAACCAAGCCTCCTGCTTGCTCCAGCTCTGTGGCTGCTGGTCGCCATCTTGGTTGGGTTAATTTGCATATAGTCATTCTGATTGGCTGGGGGGCATGGCTTATGGCTTAGCGAAGGTGTGTTCAATTAGCATCTTTGTCTTTTATTAGTGTAGATATATATTCTTTCACTTTCTACTGATAAATGTATCCTAAAGTGCTTCAAAGTGAGGAAAAAATATTGAATGTTAACAAATGTTATTGAACCCATTTATCCAAGGTATAAGATTGTAACATAAAGTTTCTGTTTTTCTGGTTCAAAACAGTATACAGTGGGGCCTTGACTTACGAGTGTCCAGACTAACGAGTTTTTTCGAGATACGAGCAGTCTCTCGGCCAATTTTTTGCTTTGAGTTGCGAGCTAAAATTCGGGTTAAGTACGTGCCAGCTTCAGATACCCCACCGCTAGTTGGCACAGCGAACGTCACAGTGATTTGACATACGAGTAATTTGAGTTACGAGCTCCGTCAGGGAACGAATTAAACTCGTAAGTTAAGGCCCCACTGTACTACTGGCAACTTCCTATGATCTCACCTAATAATTATTGTCTCGGATATATTTCAGCACTCATTTTGAAGTTGTTACATTTCTAAATAATCAATATAGGTGCTTTGTTTTGAAAATTATACTAATTCTTCATCCTTCTACAATTTTATATAAGCTGTAGGCCTCATGGATTACTTAGGACTCTGAGTATTTTACTCTTCACATTAAAAATCTAATAATTTTTCCTCCTGCTGTCTCTTTTTAGCTACAGCATTCCTCTAAATTGTAAAACAATTTTTTATTCTTTGGTAAATATAGTGAGCTTTGGCTTCTTGGTATTTTCGGCAGGGGCTTTGCAGGGGGTGCCCTACATAGAAGTATGGTGTAAGGTCTGTCACCAATGGCCTAAACTAGACTGTGGCTCTGCCAAACCATCAACTTCTCTGTGCCTCAGTTTACAAATCTGCAGAATGGAAATAACAGTCTTTCCCCCTTCAAAGAATTATTGTGAAGCTTAAATGCACTAACAGATATGTCATTGTTTAAAACGGCCTGGGATGTGGCAAATATTAAAGAAATGTTATAGAACATATTTGATAAATCAACTATAGATGGTTATAGAACATCTTATGAAAAAGGACCTTGAGAACAGAAATCTGCAAATAAGATCTGAGATGAATCTTAAAAAGGGTAAGCTTTTGAAGTCAGACTGAACAAATCTGTATAAAAGTGTTTGCCCTTGGTAACTTAATATTGCTCTCCTGGACAAAACTGTAGCCACCTTTCCAGCGGTTGTGAGTTGAGAAGTAAGGTTTGTAGTTCCGGGACCCTGTTTGCCTGCGGGAGTGAGAGCATTCATCCACGGTGCGTGTCAGCATCTGGACGCTTTCTGCTGGCTGTGCATACTCGATACTGCTCGCTGCAAAAGTGATTTCCTATCTAAACAGGATTCTGCATCTGCACTGAAATGAATCTTCACTACATCCTACATTTTGCAAATAGCAACAAAAGCACATTAAAATCCATCTGGCATGGTTTTCAGTGACAAAAGATGGGAAAGATTGACATCTAGTGGCGATCCAGTAGTATCGCACAAAATGTTAATCCAGTCAAATATACTAATATACAGGTTGGCCCCAAAAATGTACACACACTTTAGCAGCTGGTTCTATTACATTTTGAAAATGAAATGTATCTTAACAAACACTGCTTTTATAATTATTCAAAGTGTGTGTGTACATTTTTTGGGGACACCCTCTAGTTCTGTTTTCCTTTACATAGGCTGTCTTCAAAAAAATTCGTATAAAGCAAGTTTATGTTATTATTTATAAGATATATTAGTAACTATTGAAATTTCTTTTTTTATTGCTTAAAGAATTACAAAGGGTATTACATATGTCTCCTTTCTTCCCCCGCCCTTGACAATACCCTGGCCTCCCCTACCCCCCAGTGTCTAATGTCCATTGGTTATGCTTATATACATGCATATAAGTCCTTTGGTTGATCTCTTACCCCCCCTACTGCCCCCCTACCTTCCCTGGCCTTCCCGCTGCAGTTTGACAGTCTGTTTGAGGCAGCTCTGCCTCTGTATCTATTTTTGTTCATAAATTTATAATGGTCTTTATTATCCATGAATGAGTGAGATCATGTGGTATTTTTCCTTCATTGACTGGCTTATTTCACTTAGCATAATGCTCTCCAGTTCCATCCATGCCATTGCAAATGGTAAGAGTTGCTTCTTTTTTACAGCAGCATAGTATTCCATCCTGTAGATGTACCACAGTTTTCTAATCCATTCATCTACTGATGGGCACTTAGGCTGTTTCCAGATCTTAGCTATGGTGAATTGTGCTGCTATGAACATAGGGGTGCATATATCCTTTCTGATTGGTGTTTCTGGTTTCTTGGGATATATTCCTAGAAGTGGGATCACAGGGTCAAATGGGAGTTTCATTTTTAGTTTTTTGAGGAAACTCCATACTGTCTTCCATAGTGGCTGCACCAGTCTGCATTCCCACCAGCAGTGTACGACTGTTCCTTTTTCCCCACATCCTCCCCAGCACTTGTTGTTTGTTGATTTGTTGATGATGGCCATTCTGACAGGTGTGAGATGGTACCTCATGGTTGTTTTGATTTGCATCTCTCAGATGATTAGTGACTTTGAGCATGTTTTCATATGTCTCTTGGCTTTCTGAATGTCCTCTTTTGAAAGGTGTCTATTTAGATCCTTTGCCCATTTTTTGATTGGATTGTTTATCTTCCTTTTGTTAAGTTGTATGAGTTCCCTATGAATTTTGGAGATTAGGCCCTTATCAGATATGACATTGGCAAATATGTTTTCCCACGCAGTGGGCTTTCTTGTTGTTTTGATGATGGTTTCTTTTGCTGTGCAGAAGCTTTTTATTTTGATGTAGTCCCATTTGTTCATTTTCTCTTTAGTTTCAAGTGCCCTAGGAGCTGTATCAGTGAAGAAATTGCTTCGGCATCTGTCTGAGATTTTGTTGCCTTTGGAATCTTCTAGAATTTTTATGGTTTCTTGTCGTACATTTAAGTCCTTTATCCATTTTTAGTTTATTTTTGTGTATGATGTAAGTTGGTGGTCTAGTTTCATTTTCTTGCATGTATCTGTCCAATTTTCCCAACACCATTTCTTGAAGAGACTATCTTGACTCCATTGTGTGTTCTTGCCTCCTTTGTCAAATATTAATTGAACATATAGGTTCGGGCCAATTTCTGGGCTCTCAATTCTATTCCATTGATCTATATGTCTAGTCTTGTGCCAGTACCAGGCAGTTTTGAGAACAGTGGCTTTGTAATACAGCTTGATCTATGGTATTTAGATCCCACCTACTTTGTTCTTTCTCAGGATCGCTGCAGCTATTTGGGGTCTTTTTTTATTCCAGATGAATTTTTGGAGAGTTCATTCTAGATCTGTGAAATATGCTGTTGGTATTTTAATGGGAAGTGCGTTGAATTTATAGATTGCTTTGGGTAGTATGGACATTTTAATGATGTTGATTATACCAATCCAGGAACATGGCATGTTCTTCCATCTGTTTATGTCTTCCTCTATCTATTTTTTCAACATCCTGTAGTTTTCTGATTAGAGGTCTTTTACCTCTTTATTTAAGTTTATTCCTAGATAGCTTAATTTTTTTGGTGCGATGGTAAATGGGATTGATTTTTTAGACTCTCTTTCTGAAAGTTCACTATTGGTGTATAGAAATGCCTTAGATTTCTTGGGGTTAATTTTGTATCCTGCCACATTGCCAAATTCATGTATTAAGTCTAGTAGTTTTAAGATGGCGTCTTTAGGGTTTTGTATGTATAATAGCATGTCGTCTGCAAATAAGGACAGTTTTACTTCCTCTTTTCCAATTTGGATGCCTTTTTCTTCTTCTTCTTGTCTAATTGCAATGGCTGATATTTCCAGTACTATGTTGAACAGAAGTGGTGAGAGTGGGCATCCCTGTCTTATTCCTGTTCTTAGGGGAAATGGTGTTAGTTTTTGTCCATTGAGTATGATGTTGGCTGTGGGCCTGTCATATATGGCTTTTATTATGTTGAGGTATGATCCTTCTATCCCCACCTTGCTGAGAGTTTTTATCAAAAATGGGTGTTGGATTTTGTCAAATGCTTTTTCTGCATCAATTGATATGACCATGTGGTTTTTTTCTTTCAATTTGTTTATGTGATATATCACATTTATTGATTTGCGGATATTGTACCATCCTTGCATTCCTGGGATAAATCCTACTTGGTCATGGTGTATGATCTTTCTGATGTACTGCTGGATCCGATTTGCTAAGATTTTGTTGAGGATTTTGGCATCTATGTTCATGAGGGATATTGGCCTGTAATTCTCTTTCATTGTGTTGTCTTTACCTGGTTTTGGTATTAGGGTGATGCTGGCTTCATAGAATGAGCTTGGAAGTGTTCCTTCCTCTTGGATTTTTTGTAGTAGTCTGAGGAGGATAGGTTTTAAATCTTCCTTGAATGTTTGGTAAAACTCCCCTGTGAAGCCGTCTGGTCCTGGCTTTTGTTTGATGGAAGCTTTTTGATGACTGCTTCAATTTCTTTCATAGTTATTGGCCTATTGAGATTTTTAGATTCTTCTTGATTGAGTTTTGGAATGCTGTACTTTTCTAGGAATTTGTCCATTTCCTCCAGGTTGTCTAGTTTGTTGGAGTAGAGTTGTCCATAGTTTTTTTTAACTATCATTTGTATTTCTGTGGGGTCTGTTGTTATTTCGCCTCTATCGTTTCTGATTTTGTTTATTTGGGTCCTCTCTCTTTGCTTCTTGGTGAGCCTGGCTAGAGGTTCATCAATCTTGTTTATCCTTTGAAAGAGTCAGCTCTTGGTTTCATTGATTTTCTGTATTGTTTTTTTGGTCTCTATGTCATTTATTTCTGCTCTAATCTTTATTATCTCCTTCCTTCTGCTCACTCTGGGCTTTTCTTGTTGCTCTCTTTCCAATTCTTTGAGATGTAGAGTTAGATGATTTACTACCATTTTTTCTTATTTGTTGAGATAGGCCTGTAGAGCTATAAACTTCCCTCTCAGGACTGCTTTCATTGTGTCCCATAGGTTTTGGATTGTTGTATTTTCATTGTCATTAGTTTCCAGAATGTTTTTAATTTCTTCTTTGATCTCATTGGTAACCCAATCAATATTTAATAACATGCTATTCAGCTTCCAAGTGTTTCAGTATTTTGAGTTGTTTTTATTGTAGTTTATATCTAATATTATGCCCTTTTGGTCTGAAAAGATGCTTGGTATGATTTCAATCTTCTTGAATTTGGGGAGACTTTGTTTGTGACCCAATATGTGGTCTATTTTTGAATCTGTCCTATGAGCACTTGAGTAGAATGTATATTCCATGGCTTTGGGGTGAAGTGTTCTGAAGATGTCAATTAAGTCCATCTGATCTAGTGAGTCATTTAGGATTGCTGTTTCTTTGCTGATTGTGTGTCTAGAGGATTTATCCAGTGATATCAGTGGTATATTAAAGTCCCCTACTATGATTGTATTGTTGTCGATCTCTCCTTTGATATCTTCCAGGAGTTTTTTTACGTATTTGGGTGCTCCTGCATTGGGTGCATATATATTTATCAGGGTTATATCTTCTTGTTGTATTGATCCCTTTAGTATTATGAAGTGGCCTCCCTTATCTCTTGTTATGGTCTTCACTTTGAGGTCTATTTTGTCCGATATAAGTATAGCTACCCCAGCTTTCTTTTCATTTCCATATGCCTGAAATATATTTTTCCATCCCTTTACTTTCAGTCTGTGTGAGTCCCTTCTAATGAGGTGGGTCTCTTGTAGACAGCAAATGTATGGGTCATGTTTTTTTATCCATTCAGCCACCCGATGTGTTTTGATTGGAGCATTTATTCCATTTACATTTAAAGTTATTATTGAAAGGTACTTGTTTGCAGCCATTTCTATTTTTGTGTGGCTATTTTCTTTCTAAACTTTTTATTTCTTCTTTTTACACCAGTCCCTTTAGCATTCCTTGCATTGCTGGCTTGGTGGTGATAAACTCCCTTGGCCTTTTTTTGTCTGTGGAGCTTCTTATTTCCCCTTCAATTTTGAATGATAGCCTTGCTGGATAGAGTATTCTTGGATTCAGTCCTTTGCTTTGCATCACTTTGTAAATTTCTGTCCATTCTTTTCTGGCCTGATGTGTTTCTGTTGAGAAATCATTTGACAATCTAATGAGAGATCCCTTGTATGTAACTTTCCATCTCTCTCTTGCAGCCTGTAAGATTCTCTCTTTGTCCTGACCATTTGCCATGGTAATTATGCTGTGTCTTGGTGTGGGTCTTTTCAGGTTCACCTTGTTTGGGGCTCTCTGTGCTTGTCTGACTTTTTTCTTCCCCACTTCCGGGAAGTTTTCTGATATTATTTCTTCAAATAGGTTTTCTAATCCTTGTTCCTCTTTCTGTTGCTCTGGTACCCCTATTATTCGTATATTGTTTTGTTTCATGTTGTCCCAAAGCTCCCTTAGGCTCTCCTCCTGTCTTTTAATTTTTTTCTCCAATTGCAGTTCAGTTTGGGTGTGTTTTGCTTCCTTGTCTTCTAATTCACTAATTTGGTCCTCCGCTTCTCCTAGTCTACTATTGATACTTTCAATGGTGTTTTTTATTGCAGCTACATCACTCTTCATTTCTTCTTGGTTCTTACATAAGTTATTGATTTTTTTCATCTGTTTCTTCTTGCTTCTTGCATAAGTTGTTGATTTTTTCCTCCATCTGGTTTATGCACTCTAGGACCCTTATTCTGAATTCTTTTTATGTCATGGTGCATGCCTCTGTATCACTTAGCTGCTTCTCTGGCCAGTCCTCCTTTTCTTTCCTTTGGGGGGTTTCTTTGTCTACCCATGTTTGATCTCACGGACATATCTAGACATTGAGTCGTTCAGTGGCTGCTCCCTGGGTGGCAGTGGCTCCTCAGGCTGTGCTTGCTCCTCAGGCAGTTGTGGTAGCAGCTGCTCCTCAGTTTGCAGTAGCTCCACTGGTGGGTGCTGTTCACAGCTGTGGTGGCTCTTCTGGCTGGTGGGGGGAGGCTTCACATACAGCTGCTGTTCCTCAGAGAGAGTGTGTGGTGCTCAAGAGGCTGCTGTTGCTTGGATCTGCTGCGTTGATTTAAAGGCACAAAATACAGCACAACAAGACACAACGCACCAGGCACTGAACACAAATGTATTCACAATATTAATAACCCCAAATAAACGTGACCACCCCAGTTAAGAGAATTAGGGGATAAGGAAGAAAGAAGAGAAAAAGATAAAAGAGAAAAAAGAAAAGAAACAAAAGGAGTGCAAAAATGAAATTGGGAAAAAGGAGAGAGAAAAAATAAAACGAAAAGAGAGAATGAAGTAGAAGAGGGGAAGAGACTATTTATATGAGGAGAAAACTCTGATAGAACCACCACTAATCCCAACAAATTCCAGCAACAGATTCCTGGAGATGAATGCAAACTACAAACAACCAATAGTATCAAGTGAGGCAAGGGAAAACAGAAGCACAAGAATAACTAGAGGTGGGCGGGGGAGGGGGAGAAAAAAAAACAGCAGAAAAAGAAAAAGAAAAAGAAAAACAACCTCACAACCAATCCAAAAAAAAAAAAACCAATATACTCAACAATCATGCAAACAGCAACAAAACAATAGAAAGATAAAAGAAAAGAAAAGAAAATTTGGATAGTGAAGAAAGATAAGGGAGAGGTGTATAAGGTTTTAGAGCAGTGGATTGGAAATAGGATATAAAAGTAGGGTGAAATTTTGACTGGTGGTAAAAAGAAGGAATAAGGAAAATCTAAAGCAGGAATAGGGTAAGAGAAACAGTATAACAAAAGGGGAAAGTGAGGAAGAGGGTTTTAGCATAGAGGTAAAATTGAGGTAGATAAAAATGATGCTAAAGAAACGATGAAAATAGAATGTAGAACACTAATCCCAAAATAAAATAAAGAGAAAATAAAATGCCACTTAAAAAATGGTAAAATGGTAGCAGTAGTAATACTGGTTAAAAATAAAAATGTAGTAATTAAAAGGGTAAAATCAGGTGATGTAAAAAGAAAAAAAAATTGGTTTCTTAGTTAAAAGGTGAAAAAAGAATAAAAAAAAAATAAAAATTTGCAGTAGTGAAGGTCCTTCAGTTCCTCTACTCTTCAGTCTGGCTCGCCTTAGTCCTGCCAGGTATTCAGGAGAATGTTGAACTTCCCTGCGATACACTGTTCCTCCGTGTTATAAACCACAGTCCTGATTTTAAAGCAGGCCGTATTTGTGTCCCAGACTGCCTTAATTTGTATTTACCTAAGAGTCAGTTTGTGGTTCAGCCTCTGGGTGGCAGTGTTTCTGGATTGACCTACGAGGCTATACGGCCTCTCTATCCAGTAGCTTGGGTTTATTTTCTCTATTGCACTTAAAACTGGTTGGGGAAGTCCACTGCCCAGAGCTGGTTCTTTAATTGTTACCCTGCTCTGTGTAGTTGCTGGGACTGAAAGTCCCTCTATAGGCCAGACCCTGTTAACTCCCAGGGACTAATCAGATTATTTTAATCCTTCATCTAGTTTAGGGCGGAATCTAGGTGTGGCTGTGCTCCTTGCCTGGGGGCTGGGGGGAGGAATCCTAACCTCCGGAGAAAATGGCTGCCCTAGTCCTGGGCTCAGCGGTGACTCAGCACTCAATTTGCTGCCACCTCTCCTGGCACCCTTCTCTCCTCAGCCTCTCCTCAGATCCACTCGTCTGCACCTTCTCCCTCTCTTCAGCACAGGTGAGTGTCTGTATCCAAAATGTCCTATGAACAGGGTTCAGTGAAAACAAACAAACAAACACCGGCCACGGAAACGGGGAAGGCTGAGTCTCTGTAAGCTCTTCTCTTACCGGCACTACATGGTCTGGTCAGCTCTTCAGGCTGCCCCTTTTAAGCTCAGTCCTCCGTAATTACAGAACCCAGATCTCAAATCCCCCGGCACCAACAGTCCCTCGGCTCTCCTTTCCCCAGTCAGGGGCTGTGCCTGTCCCAAGAGATGCGGCTGTCTGCCACACAGTCTCCTTCTGCCCCTCTGGGCTCAGAGGCCTGGCAAACTTTCCTGCCCAGATCCCTGGTTTTTTACCTTTCCAGGGGAGCTCTGCCTTTCCCGGCTGTAAACTGTCTCACCAGCTGACAGTTTCGCCAATTCGGGGTGGCTGTTATTAGTTTCAGCTGCTTACTCCATTTGCTCCCAGACAAGACCTGGGACGCGTCTGCCTATACTCTGGCCATCTTGAATCTCCTGAAATTTCTTATAATTATTTAAAAATAATGCCCTTATAAATCTTGCCACCTACGTAATATATTTTTCGTTTATTATTTTAAATCATATATTGACTCTATATTTATAATTTCACATAAGCTATGAACTTCATAGTTTACTAGCACTTTCTGAGATTCTTATGTTATTCACATTAAAATAAATAAACATAACATTGTTTTATTGGTCTTCTTGTAAAGTAGTTACTCATAAAATACACTTAAATGTATAGAGGAGTTCGACACATTTTAAAATAGAAGTTTTTAATTTTAGAACAGCTTTAAATGTATAGAAAAGTTGCTTCCTATTATCAACATTTCATATTATTATGGTACATTTGTCACAATTAATGAACCAACAATGATGCATTGTTATTAACTGAACTCTATTTCATTCCAGTTTCACCAAGGTATTAAGGTTCTCCAGAGAACTGGAACCAATAAGATGCATATATCCAGGTCTACAGCACATCTTTATCCTTACTTACAGCTTTACATAGGTATAGAGAGAGAGATAGGTGGCTAGCACTTGTCTGGACAGACCTTCCCACTCAGTCAGCACGGGGAGGGGGAAGGCCAGGCCCTTGCTCCCTGGAGGCCAGGAGAGGCCCCTGGAGCTGGTGCCAAGAGGCTGAGCGACCTTCAGCCAAAGCTCAGGTCACGGGAATGTGAAATCTGGCCTTTGGCGGCCGGAAGGGGAACCGCGTGCTCTCCCGGAGGTCAGAGTCCTGGGAAAGGGGGAGGTGGGGAGGTGGGAAGTGGGGGGGATGGGGGCGGGGAGCCTGCCCAGGTTTGGGAAGAGGGGGCGCTGGGGACCCACAGCCAGGACCAACCCGACCTCCTACACGGCGACCCACCCGGGGAGGAGGAGGCAAAGGCGTGCGGAGGGGACGGAGGTGTCGCCCCGCCGCACAGGAGTCCGGCCCTGGCGGGGCCTCCGGATCTGGCGCGGGGAGCCGTCCTGCGCGCCCGGCGAGCCGCCTCACCCACGGGCCGCGCCGCCCCGGCCGGGAGCGCCCCTGGCCGCGCCGCTGGAGGCTCGCGGTTCCCGGCCGCGGCTCGGCCGCCTGTGCGGGGTTAGCCGGGCGGGGGGCGCGGCGCTGGGCGGGCGGGGAGCCGAGGTCCCGGGGGCGCGGGGAAGCGGGGCCCGCCGCCTGCAGGGGCTCCGCGCGGGGTGTGGGCGCGCCGGGGCGCCCAGGCCTGGAGGCGCGGGCCCGCCCGGGACACGCGAGCGCAGGCCTGGGGCTGATCGTGATTGGGTGAGTCCTGATCTGGGAAGGGAAGTGGCTGAACGCTGGCGTGTGATGTTTGTGCAGTGTGCGTGATTTGTTTTCTGCCTGCAAAGCTGGAATCCATCTCTTCTGTTCCCGCATCCATTCATGACATTCTCGTGCTCACAGCTCGCGGGCCGCCCAGGGGAAGTCGCTCACTGGCTCTCAGAAGCATCCATGACATCTGATTTGACTTCTGCAATCCCCAGCCCAGGTTGCTTCTAGCAGGTCCTGTGTTAAGTCAGGACAGCCTGGGTGTTTTGTAGGGAGGGGCAGGTTGGCGAAGGCCAGTTCATTCCAGAAAGTCACCCTGCATTTCAGCCCATGCAGCATACAGGGCTCATTTCAGACAACCCTTCTTAACAGGAATACACAATTGAAGCTGCCGTGGCTGTTGAAGACTTGAATTTCTACAGGCACTGGTTTGTGGGCGATCAGGAGGCAGCTTTTGCAAAGTAAAAGTAGATGATTCTGTCATTTCCTTGACAACTAGAATGGAGTGACTCATGGAGACTGGGACTCGGCCTTAACTTTGATACATCAACAAATTAATCCGCTGTGGTTCAGTTGTTGCACTTCCGATTACACCAAAAAGTAGGTCCTGTCTGCAAATGAACAGTCCTAAATGTACCCACTGAGCGGAATTTTTTCATCTCTAAATATAAGGAACTACCATAGAACGGTTCTGTGGCGACGTGGTTTGTAATTAAAGCTTAAACTCTCCACCACATCAAGTTTTAAGGTTTGTAGGACGCATCCTGTAAGTTGTGTACATTTTCCTAGACTGTAGGGCTGATGTAGGAGTTGATCATTCACAGGGAATTAAAGATGTTCCGTATATTGCATGAAAGAACAGCACAATAATGCATGCCTGGGAGACAGAGAAACCAACGAGGCAAAACAAGACATAAAAAGAAAAACAGAAAGTAAATGTTACAGATTCTGTTTTTAGTTTACAATGTCAGTAACCTGTGGTTCGTGGAAAGACCAGCTCCATCCCTGTTGTCCTTGTGACCTTGGGCAGTCATTCTCCTGAATTCTGTGGTCAAATGTATAAGCCATTACACTGAACCTGGAAGTCCAAGAAGTTCCACAGACGTCCAGAGACTTTGAAGACAGGGGGAAGAGCAGAGGAGGAAGTTGGAGAAATGGTCTGAAAGTCGTTTCAAGGCGTCCATTTTCTTGTAATCCCCACCCCCACCCCCATACCTGGCCAGCACGCCTGTCTTGGAGATAGATTACTTGGCCATAAAAAAGAGAACTCTTACCATTTACAGATACATGGATGGCCCTAGAGGGTATTATGCTAAGTGAAATAAGTCAGAGAAAAAGACAAATAACATATGATTTCACTTATATCTTTAATCTAAAGAGCAAAGTAAACAAACAAAAGAGAAACAGACTCACAGATGCAGAGAACAAGCTGATGGTTGCCAGATGGGAGGTGGGTTGGAGGGCTGGGTGAGGAAGGTGGAGGGATTAAGAAGTACAAATTCATGGGTGTTAGGTACAGCACAGGGAATATTGTCAGTAATATTGTAATAAGTAGATATGGTGCCAGGTGGGTACTTGAAATGTCAGGGGATCACTTTGTAAGGTACATAAATGTCTAACCACTATGCGTACACCTGAAACTAATATAATACTGACAGTCAATTGTAATTGAAAAATTTAAAAAGTTTAAAGAAATAAAAACAAACAAAAAGAGAGATGCATACTAAGAAATGTTCTGGGAAGTGCAAGTTAACAGGAACTGTTTTCCTAGGGTAGCATTTGCTAATAATAATAGCAGTGAGCAAGGTCAACCTGATCTATCTATAAAGTACAGCAATTTTCAACCTTTTTCATCTGATGGCACATAAACTAATTACTGAAATTCTGCAGCACAACAAAAAATATGTTTTTTGCTGATCTGACAATAAAATAAATATAATGTTGATTCCTTCACATTGGATGGCTATGTAGCATGTGTGTGCACATGTGTGGGTGTAGCGGGACATGGCAGGAAGGAGGGAGCAACGTTATACAAAAGGAAATTCTAAAAGTCTTAATGAATAAAATTATTACATTAGAAATACTTTTAATATTTTGTTTTATTTTTCAGAAGAGGACTGTCAGAAGGATCTAGGAAACACAATTTTTCCCTAAAAAGCAAAGATCCTTTACCTACACATTTTACAAGAAATGTGCAGAAAGCCATTGATAAATATACCTGGTAAGTATTAACCTATGAAACACTTCTGATTGCAAAACCAAAACATGCCCATAATGAATATGGAAAACAAAATTGGAGATTGGCCGTGAATTTCTAAAAGTAAACAAGCAGTTTTATTTTCCGATAAAACTAAAATTAGTGAAATGTTACATTGCATCAGTATTTTAAAATTCTGTGTGCTGTGAACTTGACCAATATATTTAAAGAAAGAAAGAGGAAGTGGCTCAGAGAAGTAAAACCAGTTTCCAGCCCAACCTCTTCCCAGGAAATATTATTTATGTTGCTTCCGTTTGTTCCTGCAGTGAGTCCGTGTCATCGTTTTCATCCAGTGGAAGCCCCACACCCACAGAAGCCCACAGCTCTTGGTCCGGGTCTGGATCGCAGAGTTCGACCTCGACCACGGGTGTATCTACCGAAAGGAGCTCCATTTGCTCATGGAGAGATGAAGTATGTCTCAGAATACTTTGGATAAGTGCATGGTTACAATGTGTGAACAGTGGCTTTCTTATTTTTTAAAATTGTTTTAATTTTTACAATACATTTTTATTGACTTCAGGGAGGAAGGGAGAGGGAGACGAAGATAGAAACATCATTGATGAGAGACAATCATTGATCAGCTGCCACCTGCACACCCCCTAGTGGAGCACAACTCTGGTATGTGCCCTTGACAGGAATCAAACCCAGGACCCTTCAGTCTATAGGCTGATGCTCTATCCACTGAGCAAAACTGTTTAGGGCTCTCTCTCTCTCTCTCTCTCTCTCTCTCTCTCTCTCTCTCTCTCTCTCTCTCTCTCTCTTTCATGTTTTTATTGATTTGAGAGAGAGAGGAAAAGAGAAGGAGAGAGAGAGAAACATCCGTGAGAGAGAATTGATTGTCTACTTCCTGCACCCCCCCTACTGGGGATGGAGCCTGCAACTAGGGCATGTGTCCTGACAGGGAATGAACCAGTGCATAGAATGACACTCAACCAACTGAGCCACACAAGCCAAGGCTGCTTTCTTCTTATTATTTTTAAAAATTATTTATTTATTTATTTATTTATTTAAAAATCTATATTTTTATTGATTTCAGAGAGGAAGGGAGAGGGAAAGAGAGATAGAAACATCAGTGATGATAGAGAATCATTGATTGGCTGCCTCCTGCACATCCCACACTGGGGATCAAGCTCACAACCCGGGCATGTACCCTTGACTACAATCAAACCCAGGAGCCTTTAGTCTGCAGGCCAACGCTCTATCCAGTGAGCCAAACTGGCCAGGGCTGCTTTCTTATTTTTAAAAATATCTTTTTTACCAATTTTGAAAGCATTACCTATAAAACACATGCATAGCCATACATATAAAATCATTTCTATGTCACATGTAAAATCTTAAAAATACAGAACATATAAGGAAAAACAAAAATAACTTATATTTCCATAACTCAAAGTCTCGGCTATTAATAGTTTTGTTTTTTCTACTTCCTTCCCCTCCCTCTCGGTGTGTTACATTTAATTTTTTATATGAGACTAGAGGCCTGGTGCACAAAATTCATGCACAGGAGGGGGTTTCCGCTCAGGCCAGCCTATACCCTCTCCAATCCGGGACCCCTTGGGGGATGTTCGACGGCTGGTTTAGGCCCGATCCCCAGGATCAGCAGTCACACATCCCTCTCACAATCCTGGAGCCCATCCTGGCTCCTAATCCCTCACCTGCCTACCTCCCTGGTCACCCCTAACTGCCCCCCGCTGCCAGCCATGTTGCCGCCAACTGCCCCCTCCCTGCCGGCCTGGTTGCTCCTAACTGACCCCATGCTGGCCTGGTCACCCCTTACTGCCCCCCCCCCCCCCCCGCTGAACTGGTCACCCCCAAATGCACCCCTCCACGAGCCTGGTCGCCCCTAACTGCCTGCCCCTGCTGGCCTGGTTGCCCCACGCAGCCTGCTGTTCAGTTGTTTGGTTGTCCCTCACTGACCTCCCTGCCGGCCTGGTCGCCTCATGCTGCCTGCTTGTTCAGCCATTTGGTTGTTCCTCACTAACGCCCCCCCTGCCCCTTAGCCTGCACCCCACACAACCTGGTGCTCTGTCCTTTGGACGTCTCTCATTAACCCCCCTGCTGACCTGGTCACCCCACAGAAGCTGCTGTTCAGTCACTTGGTTGTCCCTCAGTAACCCCCCTACGGGGCTGGTCATAGGCAGCCATCTTGTGAGGGTGTGAGGGTTAATTTTCATATTACCTCTTTATTATATAGTATCTATGGCTGGAAATTCAGGGCAGATGCTAACAGAAGGAACTCAAGTGGAAAACTTGGGTGAAGTAAAAATTTAAAAAATCGCCCTGGTTAGAGGATTTCTAAGCAGATGTTTTACTTTCACCTTCTAAGTGTTGTGGAAACTGTTAACTTTGACCTTATCTTTGTCATTTTTGGGGGTGGGGTTTGGAGCCAAGCAAGCTTCTAATCTACAGCTCTGTTGGGTGCTCTGCTGATTGCACAGCCCCCTGCCCCTGTAGCCCCTCAAGTGCCCCTGAGCATCCCGGACAAGGCCTTTTGTAAAGCCCTTGTGACTGGGAGCCTCCACTGTAGCCCGTGGGTGTTCTGTCTTCTGCACTTTCTTGTTTTCTGTTTTTCTTTGCTCTCTTTAAAAGCAGTTCTCCACTTGCCCCTCTTCCTCCTACCAACTTACAGCAGCGATTTGCAAAGTGTGGGAGGGGACGCTGGGAGGGAGTCAGCTCTGAGTCACTCAGGACCTCTTCAGAGATGTGCTCTCACTTCTGATAAGCAGCCCCACCTCACGCCCACTCCCTGCCACCCCCACTCGCACTCTGCTCATGAGTGTACAGGTGGGAAGAAGGCTGAGAGTCATGGCTTCACACTGTCCAAACTCTAGATTTTCATGTAATTATCCAGAGAGACCCTTATGGCTTCCATTTATAGAATGCACATTACTCCAGAACCTACAGTTGCTTTTAAACACTTTTATTTATTTACTTTTTGATGGAGAATATTTGCAAAAGCAGCCAAATGCAATCGAGAGAAAATGGAAAGTAAGCCCTCTCCCAGGCTGTACCCAGGCAATTCCCTCCTAAGAGGCATATGTTATTATTGATTTTCTACCTATTTGCATTTTAAAAGAGCATTCAACTCCCTTGCAACCAGGGATTCTAGTTTATTATCAATTGGAGGGAAGAAGTAGCAGAAAATATTGACTAGCATTCTATGAAAATCAGCCTGAGTAAACCATTTGGATCAGGTATGTCGGACTGAATATGCACTTTGTTGCCCTGAGCTGTGGATTAGATTTCAGGTGCACACATCCCTGGAAGAAAAGATAACCAGGCGCTTGCTCTGGAGGCTGCCTGGTCAGTGTTGGTTCTCCTAATTCTGGTAAAGTTCACATTCTCCTCCTTGGACCTGAGGGCTGTAGGACTGTTGCCTCCCAACCGTGGAGAACATGTAGAAAGGCTGAGAGGTTTTCTTATCCACATTTCACTGTAGCCAAGTCCAAGAACCTCTTTAGGTCAGGCAGGAAAAAATAATACTCTGGCCTCACCCTGATAATCCCACCTCAGGATTTTTTTTCATTGATTGAAAGAATGTGAATGGCCCTTTCTATAAGAGCCATTTTCCTTTTCAGTGGTATCATCAGAGAAAGAAATAGTTTGATCTTTGCAGATGTACTTAGATGTGGTCTCACTCCACCATATGAGAGACATATGTCTGCATATTTATTTGTGTGTGTGTGTGTGTGTGTGTGTGTGTGTGTGTGTAAGTGACTGGTTGAACGTTTGACCAGTCGACCATTTAACTGGTTGCTATGACACACACTGACCATCAGAGGGCAGATGCTCAATGAAGGAACTGCCCCCTGCTGGTAAGTGCGCTCCCACAGCAGGAGCGCCGCTCAGCTGATGGGTGACAGATGCCCGGCTCATGGCTGGTGAGTGCAGCTGCAGTGGCTGGAGCCTCTCCTGCCTCTATGGCAGAGCTACCAAGCAGAGACAGCGGCAGATGCAGCGGAGCCAGGGTGAGTGGGAGAGGCACAGAACCCACCCCGGGCTCAGACTCCTCCCTGCCTGCCGCTTCGTGTACTACTGTATCCCTCAGGGGTTCTGTCAGGGCCAGCCTGACAAGTTTGAGCCAGACTAGGCAGGGAGGTGGGAATTGAAAAAAGAAAGAAAGACAAGAAAGCGGGGTCAGGAGGACTCCAGCTCTCGAAGAACTGAAGTAACTTTATTAGCCACACAATCCTATTTATACACAATGCACTGAATAGGAGGTCTGTCAAGAGGAATGTACTCTTTGTTCCTCTTAATCTCTAAGGGAGAGACACAGCAGAAGGACAAGTTCTCAGTACAGCAAATCTCAGTAAATAGTTACAGACTTCTTGGTAAGCTATGAAAGGCTGTTCTCATTCTACAAATGTTGCTCTCATTCTACTGATAATCGCCATCCAAACAAGCCTGGGAAAACTGTGTGGGTAAGGGTCCCAGCCTTGCTAGCACCTACATGTGCAAGGACCTTGCCAGCTTACATCTGGCCCCCAACAGGTTCCTGTGGGGATCATGCTGAAACCGGCAGTCTGATATCCCTTGAGAGGCCCCAGATTGCGAGAGGGCGCAGGCCAGGGTGAGGCACAAATTCGTGCACTGGGCCTCTAGTGTGTGTGTGTGTGTGTGTGTGTGTGTGTGTGTGTGTGTGTGTGTATACATATATATATATATGTATATATATATATATATTAGAGTCATGGCTTCACACTGTCCAAATATATGTGTGTGTGAGTATGTGTGTGTGTGTGTGTGTGTGTGTGTGTGTGTGTGTGTGTGTAAGTATCTATATTAATATCTGTGTCAGTATGTATACCTATTACCTATATCTATCACTATATCTATGTAAAGATCTGAAATATGTCTCATAACTCATGTAGCAGATGATCTCTACTTAATAGTTACAGAAACTGTGGGTCAGAGTGGGATGCAATTTATCAGAAGGGTAAAAATTGCAGCACTGGTGTGTCTGACCACAAAATCCACTTATTTCTACTTTGTCATAATGGGTGCTTTAAATATGTTAGCATCATGGATTACGAAGCTGTTATGTCTACAACTTTTAGTTATGCAACTAAATGTGCATTTCTGTTTTAGGAGTTTGCCAAAATTTCTGAGAAGTGGTTAGCTCATCCTCAGAACAAATGCAAGAATGGCAGATCACCGTTTACCTCTGTGTTCACTAGTATGTGAGCAACACGTGTGTGTTCTCAGTACTGAAAGTAGGGCACAGCTTGGGGGTGGAAGAGGGACAAAGTAATTATTTGCTGAATGACTAGAAAGATGAACCTTACCATTGCGCCAAGATTCCTTATGTAGGAAGGATCACTTGTTGTTTTTATATCAAAGATGGAGACTATAGATTGGATATAAAGGGAATTTTTTCTTCTTTCAACTACTCAGCCAAACTGCTTAGGGGGAAATGCATATAGGTTCTCCGAAGTTCCTCTGTATTGTGCCCGGGGAGGTAAATGAGAATATCCATACAGATATCAGCAGATCTTCTGGTGACATCCACTAGATACCTTTAAAAAATTCTTGACTAGGTGGGTTTTTATCTTTTCTTTTTAGTCCTCTATAAGCCTCCGCCTCAGAGAATGCAATCAAAGGGTAAGGTTTGGTATACAGAATCCATGGTCAGATTGGAGGAACTGCTTTCGGCTGTTCAGGTGTTTGGCCAGTAGGAGGCAATAACATGTAGATTGAAATGCCCTCAGCTGTCTGGCAGCAAGCAATCATTTATGCATCCTTTTCAGGTTTGGGGAAATGCCCTTAGCCATTTCTAACAGGCAATAACACATGTGATTCAGCCCTTGCTGGGTCCCCAAGTTCCATCAACGTTTTGATGAAACTCTTCCATTCATGACATGCTGGAATTAGCCTCCCGCACTTTTCCATCTCATGGCACATGTAAACTAATTACTAAAATTCTGCGGCACACCAAAAATATATTTTTTGCTGATGTGACAATAAAAATAAGTGTAATTTTGAATCATTCACAACCGATAGCTATTGTTGTGCTGGCTATTGTCATTTTTTTATTTGACAATCTAAGGGAAAAGAAGTCAGTGTCCCTGACTAAACAGGCAGGTATGACATGTTTTAAAAATTCATGTGGCAAAAAATATATATACATTTCTTGATGTGCCGCAGAATTTTAGTAATTAGTTTACATGTGCCAGGAGACAAAAACTGTTTAAAACCACTGCCCTAGATGTAAGGATCTGATAGACCTTATCTCCAGATGACTGTTATCATTCTGTCTTGCCTAGACAATCAAACATATTGAGTCAGTGGCTTAGACGCCTGAGAACATGGCCTCAAGTCTGTCAGTGGCAAGAACAGTCTGGCCTCTCCCTGAAAGCCTGTGGTTTTTTGTCATGCCAGGATACTTCCCATGTGTCAGTATGTTCCTTAAAATAGTATTTTACATGACTTTTAATGTTACAAAACATTTTACCTTTTCCAATAAAAATATGAATAGTTTTCTCTTTTTTTAACCTTGCAGAGTATTAGGAAGACAGATCATCCTGCCAACCGGTGAAGGGGTCTGCCACTTCCAGGGCAGCGAGCCTCACTCTGCAGGTCACGAATCCTCCCCAGACGTTCGTGAACACAGCAGCCACATCAGGCAGTATGTTCCTACAAACTGGTTCCAAAAGGTAGTTTTAATGGCATTTTAATTACACTTTTTCATGTCTGTCCCAGCTGTGAGCCTCGGCTCCACCACTTTATATGTTTAAATTTCACTGAAGGGCAGCTACAGAGCATTATTTTTATAAGATGCTTCTGATTCCAGATGATGATGATGATGATATGATGATGATGATGATGATGATGATGATGATTGTGTGTGTTTAATACCGATATCAAGGGAGTTAAAATATATTTTTATTGATTTCAGAGAGGAATGGAGAGGGAGAGAGAGATAGAAACATCTGTGACGAGATAGTCATTGATCAGCTGCTTCCTGCTCAGCCCACATTGGAGACTGAGCCCACAACTTGGACATGTGCCCTGACCGGGAATCGAACTGTGACCTCTTAGTTCATAGGTTAATGCTCAACCACTGAGCCACACTGGCTGGTCAAGGGAGATACCTTTTCAATCTTCGTTTCAAAGAATTTCTGAAAGGTGAGCTAGATACAAAATCAAAACTATTGGATCCTAAGACCCAAGGCAGTAGCAGCAGAAGGACTGAAACTCCAGCCATTTTCTTTTGGTCACTAACAGATTTCAATGAATGCCTCCATACCGTCACATATACTTGGGACGTGCCATGACATCCTTTCATTGTAGCAAAGAGGATGCAAATTCATAGAATAATGTAGGCTTCCAAGAAGCCCTTACAATGTTAGATGATGCCCGTGTGAAAATGTTGCTTCTAAGAATGACTTTTGTTAAATGTAATATTTAGTGACTTTTGCATCTGGGACTCTGTGCTTTCTGGATCATTTAAAGACCTACCATAATCATGCACACATTGTATTCTTGACGCTCTACAAGCTCCCATGGAGAATCTGCTTTCCCTGTAGGCTGTGCATCTCCGGCTCTCAAGTACTCCCAGCAGCACTTGCAGCCCCGGCCCTGACAGATGCTGACTGCACAGAAGTAGCCGACCTAGCAGCATGTTCATCCCTGCAGGAAGAGGTCTATGATGTGGATGGAAAAATCGAAGAATATTTCGCTTTCGACTGAAAAGAAGAGTGAGTAGAATTTTATTTGGCACTGACTTAATGGTTTCATAATATTAATTTATTTGGTATGTAGTTTGATTACATGCTCATTTAGTGTATATTTCACTTTCCAGAAGATTTTCCATTCTTTGGAGAGTATTGTGCTCTCAAAAGCTTTCAGGTTCCTGGCAGGAAATGTCTAGGCTAGAAGACTGCTTCCCTTTCTTGTCTTTTTTAAAATACATTTTTATTGATTTCAGAGAGGAAGGGAAAGGGAGAGAGAGAGAAACAGCAATGACGGGAGAGAATCACTGATTGGCTGCCTTCTGCGTGCCCCATTCTGGGGATCGAGCCTGCAACCCAGGCATGTGCCCTGACGAGGAGTTGAACCGTGACCTCCAGGTTCTCAAGTAGACGCTCAACCACTGAGCCACGCCAGCCAGGCTGTTTTTGACAATATGGTACAGATAGAAAGCAAGAGTTGTGTTTAGCATAATGGTGAACATGCCTTGGTGCCCAAGAGCTCCTGGTATCCTATACCTGGCTGTACAGAGGGCAAAGGTCCAGTTTCAGCACTAAATGCATATTTGGTTCTTAAACAAAAGCCACACATATTATATACTAAAATGTGATGGAAAATTGGTACGTTAAAAAATAATGCACTGTTTTAAAAAAGAGTGTGATGTTTATTTATATGTGTATAATACACATTGATGAATGCGTGTTAAGTAGATAGGTAGCATTATTTACCTTTAATCCTTGATTCTTTTAGTAATTAGGATGGATTTTGTCCTTAGTGACGATGAACACCTTGAACAGAAATCAGCTCACCACTTTGGGATGCGGCACAAGCACGGACTTCCTCCCATTTCCCCTCATGACTGTATCAAAGACGCTGTGGCCGTAGAAATGTTTGATCACATCTGGACAAATGTGGTAGAAATACTGGAAGAGCTGATTAGAAAAAACTGGGAAGTTACACTCACAGGTACTTATTTGGTGAACTTGACCTAATAAAAAGAAAGACAAAGACCCGTGCCCTAGATGGTTTGGCTCAGTGGATAGCATGTCAGCCTGCCGACTGAAGGGTTAATTCTGGTCAAGGGCATATGCCTGGGTTGCAGGCTCGATCCCTAGTAGGGGGCATGCAGGAGGCAGCTGATCAATGATTCTTTTCCATAATTGATTTTTCTATCTCTCTTCCTCTCCCTTCCTCTTTGAAATCAATAAAAATATATTAAAGAAAAAAGAAAGAAAAAGAGGCCTAGTTTGTCAGTGCTGTGCCCCACCCAGCCTGGCCGTACGTAGGGCATGATTGGGGTGAGAGGGACAGGGATTTTCTGCCTTCATTCACAAGTGATCTTTAATCACTTCAAAAAGGACATTATCCTTTTTGAGTCGTAAAAATGATATACTAGTACAGTAGGTCCTCAGGTTATGTTGGAGATCCATTCCTACTGCATGATATAACGCTATTATGTAAGTCAGAACCACCTACATAAGCACCTGCGTCACTCAGATGGAGCACATACACAGCAGTAATGAAGTGAAACAGTAAAAAAAATTTAAAAGAAAGATAACAATTCCTGACCTTTACTTGTGGTAAATAATAAAAAAAAAATTAAAGCACATATGTACATATGTCGAAATGATGGAACTTTTTTTTTAATAAATAAATGAGAGATGGTGACTTATCCACGAAATGATGTACATCGAGTCCGACGTAACATGAGGACTGTCTGTACATATGCTCTAGGGGAAAAAACACACAGAAATATACAAGAAAGAAGCTAGAGGTCATATTTTTAAAAATGTATTATGGAAAAAAAATCAAACAAAAACCTTACCTAACTAATCTCTAATAATGGGATATTAGCTTTTTATTGTTTATGATGTTATTTGTAAAGTAAAATGTAAACATAGATTATTTAATAATCATTTCATTTAACTTTATAAAATGTTTTCTAAATTAGTTGAAACTGAGCAGAAGCAAATCTATAATAATACAAAAGCATAATATATTAATTAGATGTACAGCCAAATGACCTTCCGGACGTCATTCCAGATGTCCTTCTGGACTAAGCTGCGCCAGCAGGGGCTGAGGCAGAGGAGGTTAGGGGCAATCAGGCAGGCAGAACAGTTAGGGGCGATCAGGTGGGCAGGCAGAGTGGCTAGGGTCGATCAGGCAGGCAGGTGAGCAGTTAGAGGCAATCAGGCAGGCAGGCAGGTAAGCGGTTGGGTGCCAGCAATCCTGGATTTTGAGAGAGATGTCTGACTGCCAGTTTAGGCCGGCAGGGATCAGACCTAAACTGGCAGTCAGACATCCCCTGAGGGGTCCTGGATTGCGAGAGGGTGCAGCCCAGCCTGAGGGACCCACCCCCATCCAGTGCACAAATTTCTTGCAACAGGCCTCTAGTCATAGAAATGTTAGTGGTGCATGGTGCTATGTGATCAATTTATATAATCCTATCTAATAAAGAGGGAATATGCTAATTGACCCTCACGCCGTCGCAAAGATAGTGGTGACAACAGCCAATAAGGAGGGAATATGTTAATTGACTGCCACACCCTCAAAGATGGCAGTGCCCATGGGCAATAAGGAGGTAATATGCTAATTAACTACTCTGCCCTCAAAGATGGTGGCACCCACAGGCAATAGGAGAGAATATGCTAATTGACTATCCCACCCTCAAAGATGGTGATGCCCACAGCCATAAGGAGGGAATATGCTAATTGACTGCCACACCCTCAAAGATGGCGGTGCCCACAGCCAATAAGGAGGGAATGTGCTAATTGACTGCCATGCCCTCAAAACTGGTGGCGCCCACAGCCACAAGATGGCAGTGTCCAGTCCCCTCAGCCCCACCGGGGCGCCTGCCTCCAGAGTCCCCCAGTCCCCTCAGCCTCCCAGTCACCAAGGGCAGGCCCGAGGTGCAGGCAAGCCTCAGCTGTTGGCTACCCAGCCACTCAGGGCTGCCTGAGGTTCAGGTAACCAGGGCTGGCCGAGGCTTGCGCTGCCGGCAGTGGCAGCAGCAGAGGTGTGATGGGGGTGTCGCCTTCCCCTGATTGCCAGGTCGCCTCCCGCCCCTGAGGGCTCCCGGACTGTGTGAGGGGGCAGGCTGGGCTGAGGGGGCCCCCCTCCAGTGCATGAATTTTCATGCACCAGGACTCTAGTAGAGTAATAATCATGCTAATTTAAATATTATTATTTTTCTAAACAAAGGGATTAGTTCTGATATTATAAAATTATGAGAATTATTCTTGCTTCAGTATATAATCTCTACTTTTCTGCCTAATACTGAAATGATAGGCATTCATTATGTTTGTGTGGAGAAGTATCATGTCAGCCAATAGCACCATGGGTCTCTGCTCTCTATAGCAAGGTCCAAGGCCATAGCAAACTCATGCTAACTCAAGAACAGATATTTTCTGTAAACAGTGAATTCTAAGTACCTATATTAGATAAAATTATTAATAATATTGTATTTTCTGTTGACACAGGAAGAAGAAAAGAGAAAGAAAAACTGAAAGTCGCTGAAGCTAAATCCCCACAGGGACTCATTTCCCGTATTAACACTGATCTAATGAGTGTTCCCCCATCCAGAAGTTTTGCATCTCAAAGCATCTCCCTGGCTTCTGATCTTAATGCCCCCAGGTAATGCTTTCCCCCTAGTCTCTCTCTTTCCTTCAGTTTTTATACCTTTGGCTTCAGTTTGCCAAGATTACTATTCTAGCCTAACTGGTTTGGCTCAGTGGATAGAGTGTTGACCTGCGGACTGAAAAATCCCAGGTTCAATTCGGTCAAAGGCATGTACCTTGGTGGCGGGCATATCCCCAGTAGGAGGTGTGCAGGAGGCAGCTGATTGATGTTTCTCTCTCATCAATGTTTCTAAATCTATATGACTCTCCCTTCCTCTCTGTAAAAATTCAATAAAACACATTTGTTAAAAAAAGATTAGTATTTTATTAAAGTTTATTATCAAGATATCTGGTCTGTTTGTTAATAAGACTAATTTTTAAAATACTTATTTCATGGAGTTTAATAGAATCACCGTATTCTTTAATAGAGTGGGGACACTCAGATTTGAAACTTTCCATCAGCTTTGAGCTGTAGTACGGTTTCCATATTTTTGAAGAGAAAAAAATGTTTGCCCCAATATTTCTAGCCAATTTGCAGGTTACAAATGTTCTCATCTCCTCTCACCAAAGTGATAAAAGAATCAGTCAGTGAGTATACATTGGGTTAATCCAACATTTATTGAGTTTGTGTAAAGTGAACTATATTAGGTGTTTTGAAGAGATATGTAGATGAAGAAAGCATAGTCCCTGACCTAGTAAAACAAAAAGTATGAAACAAGTCAGATGCAATACATTCGGCGGATTATGTGCAAAAGCAATGTGTTTTATGAGAATAAAGGAGTAGGAAGTCTGCATGGGTCATTTCAGGCCCATCAAAGGCACGGAGGAATGTAAGATGGGGCATGTTTAGGGAACAGTGATTGGACTTCCGGTTAGAGCAGTGGCTCTCAACCTGTTGGTCGCGACCCCTTTGGAGGTTGAACTACCCTTTCACAGGGGTGGCCTAAGACCATCCTGCATATCAGATATTTACAGTATGATTCATAACAGTAGCAACATTACAGTTATGAAGTAGCAATGAAAATAAATTTATGGTTGGGTCACAACATGAGGAACTGTATTTAAAGGGCCAGAAGGTTGAGAACCACTGGGTTAGAGGTTGGGATACTGGGACCTGCAGAGGCATTGTGGCAAGACCAGTGCATTTGGAATCAAGAGACCTATAGGGTGAATTATATTGGATGTGTTGATTGAACTTTTCTAAACTTTAGGTTCCTAATCTATAGAATGAGGATAGTAATATGTTGTCCAAGGGATTGTGTTGAGGGCAATATCGTGTCAATATGACAGTCACTAACACAGAACCTAGCAACTGTCTTAGTAAATTTTTGTTGAATTGCATTCTTACTCAAAGACCTAGTGGAAAGCGAAGCTTATTCATGGGAGACCTTCGGTAGTACTAAGGAGTTGGGATTTTATGTGTCGCACAGCCCATCTTCTGTAGAGGGGAGCAGAGAAAAGGGGTTTGAGAGGGCTCCTGGTCTCAAGCTACATATAATTTATTGGCAGGAGTCCAGCCATGCCACACGCACAGGCACACACACAAGATGAGGCAAACTAGTAGGTAGTAGAGTGACTGAGAGGTTGAGCTTTGGGTATAGACTACAAGTTTGGAGCCTGACATCATGATTTATTAGCTTTGTGATCTTGAATCAGCCCCTTTCCTTCAAAACTGGTTTTGTTATCTATGAGAATTAAAGGAGACAAGTCATTGTGTGGCATAGAGTAGGCACTCAATAAGTGTTAGTTCTATTATTGTAATCAGATGCTAATTATATCATATCATATTATGTTATATTAAATTTCATTGTATTATAATAGTTATATGTCCTTTAGCTCATAAATGATGTAGGGTTCAAAGGAAAAACAGCATACCCCTCACAAAGTAGAGCAAGCATGTCAAACTCGTGGCCCGTGGGCCGCATGCTACCCACAACGAATATTTTTGCAGCCCAGCCAATAAACGGCATCAAAGGAACATTTTAATAAAAATTTCATAACTTAAGTTTTACAATATTCTGTTAAACATAATTATTAATAATGAACTACAGCGTTTGCTAATGACTGATTACTATAATTGTGTTGCATTCATTTCCCTTACGATCCTTATGTGCAAGCACACCATTTCTCTCCACTGATACTAGCAGCGAATATTATAGCAGCCAATTGCCACTTCTTTAGTCTTGTACTGACTTGTTCGGTGTGTGCAACAGGAAATATTTTGCTTTCGGAGAACAAGAAAAATAGGTTTATTTGCGTTACACTTATTAATTTGTGCAGTTATTCAGCGTCTGGTAAGTTAATGTTCAAGAAAAAATATTAACTTTTAATAAATGTTCTATTATTTTATGTTAACGATTACTCATTTATTTCAGCCCTTCGTATTCACCATGTCTTTATCAACATAAGCCTACGTTTCTATAAAAATGGAATCTTTTTTTTTTTTGCAGCCCACATGAACTTAAACCTTGTTTATTTGGCCCGTGTTAGCCTTTGAGTTTGACAGGCTTGAAGTGAGTAAGACCTTAACTGAATCTTAAACAATAGCCAAGATTTGGTAAGCTGAAAAGAAAGGGGAGGGTACTCAAGGCAGAGGCAGAAACATGCCCTAGCCCAGGAGCAAGCCTACGGAATGCCTTTGTGAGACTGAAAGGACCCAGGCCTGAACAGGGCATACAGGTCGGTGAGCACTGGTTTGAAACAGGAATACCTAACAGGATCGCTTTATTCTCCAGTGTGCAGGCTTTACAATACGTCTGATTTGCTTTTGTTGTTGGAGTTGCTATGAGTTTGTTGTAAGTTTTGGTCTCTTGAAACTGCTCTGACAGGTTCAACATCATCTCCCACTTTGCATACTAAAATATGCAGCGTGAATTACATAGAAGCGAACAGTGGATAACAACATAGAACCTTTAAACACCAGGCAGAAGAAATAAACTTGAGAAATAGGAACATTGCGCAAATGTTCCCATTTCTCAAGTTTATTTATTTTACCTGATGATATCTAAGCAGTTATTTACAAATATTTGGTGGTTTTTAATAGTTTTAGGAAATGTTTTCTACATCTATTTTTAGGTTCTTTTTTGGATAAATGCTGAAAGAAAATGCATGGACAACACAGGTAAAAATACAAATAAATACTAATAGAACTTATTTTGAAATAGTCAAAGTATTCTAGTGGTAATTGCAATAGGCCTTCATTTATTCTAACATTTCTTTGTACATTTATCCAACATGAGGGAAATGTGATTGTAGTTGCTAGTTCTATTCTTGACCCAGAATAGAATTCTAGTGTCAGATACCCAGTTTCTCTAGGTCTAAATACTATTTTGAATCTTAGTTGGACATATTAAGGAATTGGAATAAAGAATTGATTATTGAGTCCTTAATTCATGCTTTCACCAATGTTGTCTAATGTCATTCCCATAATAATTCTATGAAGTAAGTGTCATTATTCCCAATTTAGAAATCAGGAAATTAAAACTCCACAGTAATCTTCCCATGATCAACAACCAGGAAGCAGTTAGAACTGGGATTTAAATTTAAGCCTTTGGATCTGGGGCTTGGAGTTTTCCAGGCACCATGCTGCTCCCAGGAAGCAGAGGGGGAAGCTGTGAAGGACAAGGGAGGGGAGGTCCAGAGCAAGCTGACCGGTCAGGAGCTGGGACCCCTTTGCTCTGCTTCTCCTGGTGCTCTCTGCACCTGCCTCCCCCTGGGGTGCCCTGGAGGCTGCGTTCCCTGGCTGTCTTGCCCAGAACCTGTCCGCTGTGGGCGCTCAGAGATTAGAGAACATGAGGTGTGGTGTTGCTTTTCTCCCGGCTGCCAGGTCACAGTGTGTTGGTGGCATTTCTCCAGGCAGCAACCCTTGTCGCTCCAGGCCCAAGTGTGGGCATGTGTCCCCACTGTGATAAGCCTTGGGGAATTAAGCTGTTCCTTGTTAATTTCGCTCCCCACCTCTTTACAAACTCTAGTTTCTTCATGGAATGTTCCTCCCATTAGCCTGTCTGAATGTGCCGTTGCTTCCTGTGGATTCCTAGCAGGCAGTCATGGTGTCAGTGGCTATGGATGCTTTTTAATTTTGATTGTTTTTACTTTCCTCAGATCCATCGCTTCTCCAACAATTTTTATAGTGATTTGAATGGTGTGATGACAATTCAACCAAAAACACTTCAGCAGATGCCGGAAGCCGGTCCATCCTTGCTGCTTGACGCAGTTGCTGCAGGGAAGAAACATCTGCACAGCATATGATTCAAGGGACCTGGTGTATATGGCATACTGTTCTTAATATGTTTGCTCCCCTTCTTGGCGCTAGGTGTTTTAACCAAGGTCACCTCTCCGAGAAAGATTGTTTCCCCAGGTAGGGATTTTTCCCTGAAGTTAGGGAGGGAATAAAACCCCTTAACTAAGTGCCAGGCAGGTAGTTAATCACTTTAACTATCAACAATCACGATTAAGCTACATAATCTTTACTCCCTGGAATGGAGATAAGAAAGGCCCTAACCTTTGGAATAGAAATTGATAGGATTAAAATCAACTGGTATAAATACAGATGTAACAAGACAATAAAAAATAGAACCTGGTTGGAGAACCTAGCAAGAGAATATGGCTAGAGAACCTGGATAGAACCTGGCTGGAGAATCTATTGAGAGAACATGGCTAGAGAACCTGGACAGAACCTGGCTGGAGATCCTGGCCACAGAACCATGCAAGAGAACCCAACTATGCTGATCAACTGAACGCTGCTGCCTCCGTGTCATTCCTTCTTCGCTGACTCCATCCACACCTTGGGGAACCCCTGGACCTGTTGGGGCTGGACCCCAACAAGCAGAGACCGACCCATTTTGCAGACAGAACTCAGTACGTATGAAAAATAACCACCCAGCCTCCTCCCTGTGCTGTGCACACATGAACACCTGGACTGTGGTGGGAGTGAGAGAATGAGAATCACACTCAGGGCAGGTCACAGCCAGTGTGAGGATAGAAACATGCTATTCAAATATCGACCACAGAAGGATTACTGTTAGGTTGGGGCACATAAGAAAAAGGGCCCAGACACCATGATTCTCTCTCATCATTGATGTATCTCTCTCTCTCTCCATCTCTCTTCCTCTCTGAAATCAATAAAAATATATTTTAAGAAAAAGAAAAGGGGAATGTAATAGAAAATTCTTAATCTTATGGGCTATAATGTTTGATCATAAACAATAAGAAACTTCGATCTTTTCTCTCTATTGATGATTCTTCATTGAAATTGAAACTGAACTGGAAATGATAATCTGTTTATCCTTTAAATGGAATGGGTATCGTCTAGGAGCCAGGCACTGTTCTTGTTGGTGTCTGGTCATGGGCAAATGTTCCCTAGTCTCACAGAGCTTGCATCTCAGTAATTAACTTGATTTCCCTTCCCCAGGAATGAACAAGAGGACAAATCACTGAGTGTGGGAGCTAGTGCCCTTTCTGTGGCCCACGACCAGCTGGGATGAATCTCAGGCTCCTGCCGACTACAGACTTCTGCAAAGAAAACACCGGTACACAGGAGGCTGCCTTCTCTCCCTTCAGACTCACAGAGAATGAAAACCCCCAATGTGGACAGTGAGGAGGTGCTTAGGGGAACAAGACTGTACATCCTGCTTCTCTCATGATAAACCAATACAGGCTGACAGCGATTGCTCAGGAGAAGGTGACAGAGCTAGCTGGTGCCAGGCCCCTCCCCACATTTGTCTTCCTGAACTCAGCTCATTTCTCTTGGAAGGCAGACTGTGATGAAGAGCTCACACCAGGAGCTGTGTAAGGTCTGTTCTCTGTCTTGACTCCCGGATGCTCAGTTAGGTGTTGTTGTTGTTCACAGGCAAACTGGCGTGGACCACATGTCCTCCCCACCAGTCCACACCGCACGGAGAAGGTTACCCCCCATAGGCCCCGAGCCTGCTGAGCAGAAGGTGGCAGTTCCTGGATCTCAGCCTGTCTCTGTAAGACACATTCCATTATATTAAAGTGCACCACTCAAACAAACAAACAAACAACATATAATCTTGGTACTTTGCAGTGAAATCATTAACATAAAATGTCTCCATAATCTGCTTCCTGAAAATAAGTGGCCTGTGAGAATTTACAGGGGCTGGTAGGGTTCATTCACTATTTTGTGAAATAAAAACATGGCTTATGCTAAATGAGGGAGTGTATCTGTCTGGGACATACCTGGTGGTCAGGATGGTGTGCAGAAAATAGCATGAAGGTGAGGTCAGGAGACAGGCAGATGTGTGTTGGAATCCTGTCACCCAGTCTCTGTGTGATCTGGTATAAATGAATCTCTCTGAGCCTCAATTTTGTCATCTATCAAAGGGCAATAATAATTGCTACCTCAAAAAATTGTTATAGGGATTCAATGAATGTAAAGATGTTAAATAATGACTGGCATAAATGAGGAGCTCAGTCACATACCCCTGCCATTTTTATCAGCTCTCATTTTCCCGCTAACTTTCCTATGTTTACTGCCATGTAGAAGCAGTCCCTTCTTCAGCCAAGCTCAGCTCAGCCCTGCAATTGGGAAAGGTCTGGGGAAGCTGTGCTGCTGGTAACAGGCACAACCATATTTCATAATGACCACACGCTCTGCTATGACACAAGTAGCATGTGTCTATTTTGTAGAACACAGAAGCACCCAGGTTGTGGCAACATAAAGCTTAGGGAGAGAACAAACGCTGAGGCAATGTTTTCTCTTGCATTCCCTGTGCCTCCCTGGGCATAGCCATGGACCCATTCCCAGGAGGTCAGAGTGGCAAAGCTTTAATATTTAAGCTTAGACTATTGAGGCTGAGCGTGAAATCACAAAAGAAGGCAAATAACACCTTAAAAAGAGTCAGATGCTTCACAACTGCAGAACTACATTTTTATTGTATTTAATACTAAGAATTTGATGTAGTAAAGGGTTTTAACCCATATTTACCAATTAGGACATTGTTATTTTATTAGGTTAAAAAACACAATTCCATAATTAAAATATTTCTATATTTATGCTTCGTAGATCTTATGATTAACAACATATAAATATGTTTTCATATAAGTGAATAAATGAATGACTAAAGGAGTGAAGCATATATAGATTTGTTTTTTGTTTTTTTAAGGTGTGAATTTTATTTAAACAATAACATATTATCTCTCATTTAGTACAGAGGAAGGCATGCACAAAACCATGTTTTAAGTGCAATCCCCAATAGTATAGAACGATCACCTCTTCGACAAAGATCTCTGATTGTGGAACAGTTTTCAAGGCCCAGCACAATCCATTCATTCTGGGTAGGTTATCTGTTAACTGTATTTTGCTTTTATTTTTGTTTTAATTAAAATGTTTGGGTGACATTGGCTAATAGGATCATACAGGTTTCGAGTGTACATTTCCATATGCATGCTCTGTATGCTGCATTGTGTTAACTATACTTTGGTTTTTAAAAATATCCACCCCATGCCCTGGCTGGTGTGGCTCCGTTGATTGAATCTTGTCCCATGTACCAAAAGGTCACTGGTTCAATTCAAGGTCAGGGCACATGCCTGGGCTCAATCCCCAGAAAGGGATGTGCAGGAGGCAGCTGATCAGTGCTTCTCTCCCTCTCCCTTCCTGTCTCTCTAAAAACAATAAAAACATATTTTAAAAAAATCCAAAGCAAGTGCCCACCAATAGACAAGTGGATAAAGAATTTGTGCCACATGCCCATACATACATACAATGGAATATTCGTCATAAAGAAGAATGAAATTTTACCATTTGTCACAGCATGGAAATAAGTCAGTTAGAGATAGACAAATACCATATAATTTCACTTACATGTGGAATCTAAATAACAAAATAAATAAGCAAAATAGAAACAGGCCCATAGGTACAGAGAACAGATTGATGGTTGCTAGAGTGGAGGGGGTATTGAGAAGTACAGATGGTTAGTTACAGAATAGTCATGAGGTTATAAGTACAGCAGAGGGAATCTAGTCAATAATATTGTAACATCTGTTGATGGTGCCAGGAGGGGACTGGAAGTATCAGGGAAACACTCTGTAGAGTATATGATTATCAAACCACTATGCTGTACACCTGAAATCTATACAAAATAATATTGAATGTAAAAAATATATACTACTGTCTAAATGTCAAACAAGGAAAAAAGTATCTGAAACAATAGAACTCATCCTTCTAACTCATCCTAAAACTCATCCTTTATTTTTCTTCTAACAGTCAGACACCCCTCAAAAAGGTTCATTGACTCTGATGGAGTTTGCTGGTCACACCTGGGCAGGTCAAGGTTTGCTGACAGGTCAGTGTTCTCCATGGATAAATAAAATGATGTAATGTGTGACATTGTAAGTTTTGGAAAAGAAGTTGAAGATTTCCCCCTGGATGGGACTGTTGTGGACCCCATCAGAGGAAATACCAAGGGTTTGTGGTCTAAACCAGACCTCAGAAACCTCTATAAAGAGCGAAACTGCTAAGGCAAGCTGTAGTTGTAAAGAGGAAAATGCCCAAATGCTTTTTAATCAACTTAAGATCTCACCCTCAAAAAAAAGGGAAAAGGCTGCCTTCTGAGTCCTAAGGGTAATTAGTGTCTCCTTCAGCTGTGGAGGTTCATGCTTTTCTCCTAAATAAAACCCTAATCTTAGATTCTCTTTGAAGATCTAATGATAACAATGCTTAATAAAATTAATACATACATTCTAATTATTTATGTAGAGTTTTACAGATGAGTGTGCTCTTCGAAGAATAAAGTTTCTCATCAGAATTCAAGGCAATGATGTTTTAATTTTCAAACTATGACCAATATTTTTTTTCAAAGGCAAAAGATTGATCAAAATGAACTTTTATTGTTGCAAAATATTTTTTCATCTCTAACTGCCTGTGATCACAAACACACCATTGCTACTGCTTATATGTATGACAGGATAATATTGAATTTGTGAAATCATTCAAACACAGTCAAGGTTAGAGAAAAATAGAGCACATGGTCAAATCATCATAGGCAAGGTGACATTTGGAAAAGAACGTTATGGGAGTCTAATTATGTGGACACTGGCTCCTAAGGGAACCAAGTAGTGCTTGTCCTGTGTCACACACATGCTTCCGTTATGACCAACATTTTTATTCGGGGAGGCCACATGGCGTTGTCATGAGGTGTGCCACCCTGGAATCAAGGTTTCTTTTTCTTTTTTTAAGACCTTTTTATTGATTTCAGAGAGGAAGGGAGAAGGAGAGAGAGAGAAACATCGATGATGAGAGATTCACTGATCATGCCCCACACTGGGGATTGAGCCCACAACCTGGGAATATGTCCTGACTGGTAATCAAACCATGACTTCCTGGTTCATAGGCCGATGCTCAACCACTGAGCCACGCCGGCTGGGCTCAAATGCTTGGTTTCCATCCTGGCTCTGCCCTCTACCAGCCGAGCAATCTTTGGGTTGTCTCAATCTCTCTCTGGGCCTCAGTTCCTTCTTTTATAACAGGCTGGCTGATAAAATAATTATTGGAAAAATGTATGGAAAGGATCTAGCTAGATGCCGGAAAGACATTGTTTGCTATAAATGTTCATAATATAAATTATGACCATTTGTATTACAGATCATCTAACAAATAAAGGGTAATTGCTATTTTCAGGGAAACACTTCATATATTATAATTTTAAAATAAATTTAGCAAAATTTATGCATTGGAACAACAGAGGTTTGTCAGTGCTTGCCTCACCCTTCTATAGTTCTGTAGCAGAGTCATGTTAAAGATTCTAAAGATTCTTTAGCCCTTTGAGATTTTTCTCCAATGCTAAATAGCTCCAGGCTGCTGTACCTTTCCATTGCTTTTTTTTCTTTTATATTCCCTAGCGCTATTCGCTATCATGGTCAGTGACAATAGTTCTTTCTCTAAGAGACTGCCATGCTACATTATCAAGTATTGCTTTTAACAGAATCATAGATGGTCAAGCAGAATTAGACACCCAAGTTTGTTTATCAATAAATTACAATGTACTAACTGCTCACTCTGTGCCTAGTTCTGCGCTAAAGGCAGAGATTCGAACACCAAGGACATTTTGGTCCGAGCCTGAAGGGACATTCAGGCTAATGGGGAGATGGAAAGGGCTGTGGGAGTGGCGAGCGGGGCCACCTGGCTGGATATGCAGGTGGGGAAAGGGGCAGAGAACCTTCCTGGGGGAGGCATGAGCCACTGAATTGGGAGGAACACCCTGGGGTATGTGAGAGAGAAAGGAGTGAAGGCTGATACCTAGGATTCTGTGGGTGATGCTGAAAGAGGGAACTTGAGGAGTTCTGATGAATTGTTTTGGAGACGTTGACTACAGCATGCTGAGTGGATGTCAGCTAATTTGTTGGGCACACGAGAGTGAGGTTAGGAGATGGAACTGGGCTCTGAATTTGCTGTAACTCCGCACTCTTGATTTTTCACCAAATCTAAGTCAGTTAGGCTCTTCTCAGGAACTTGTGACAACAATTATTACTGACGGTCAGAGTCCCTTTTCATTTCTGTAGAAGGGAATGAGGGTACATCAAGAGAGATGTTTCTCTAATTCTAAGGTTCTATTTCCCTTTTTCTCTGACAATCAAGCATGTGGTCTCTTTCTTACCTTTGCTTCCAAGTCAGAAAGCATCTGGAGCTATTAACTTACCAACATATTGTTTTTGTGGCTTAAAAAAAAGGAGGGGAGGAGCTGATGGTGTCCGCAACAGCGGGAAGCAGGTGACTTTGCTTCTACCCCCATGGGGCTGGCAGACCTCCCTACTCAACTGCCTGGGCCTCGGGACCCGCTGTGGGGAGAAGGTCCCTGCACCCCACCTGCCTGGAAGGACACATGGCCAGCCCCGAGGCTTGGTGGGGACGAACACCTTTCCTTCTTCTCAACCCCAGATGGCAGTTTTTGCACGTGACTGTTTCCTGGTGTGTGTTAAAGTGACATTAAATACCTTTTTTCTTTTCTTTTCTTTTTAATATATTTTTATTGATTTCAGAGAGGAAAGGAGAGGGAGAGAGAGAGATAGAAACATCAATGATGAAAGAGAATCATTGCTTGGGTGTGGAGAGAGCAGAGTGCCTGAAGAATGGCTTCTCTGTGTACAACACATCCAATAGCAACTTGGGCTTACTTCTCATGGGTGGCAGAATACTATGGCCTTCCTGTGACATTACACCAGGGGTGGGCAAACTTTTTGACTGGAGGGCCACAATGGGTTCTTAAACTGGGCCGGAGGGCCGGAACAAAAGCATGGATGGAGTGTTTGTGTGAACTAATATAAATTCAAAGTAAACATCATTACATAAAAGGGTACGGTCTTTTTTTTTTTTTTTTTAGTTTTATTCATTTCAAACGGGCGGATCTGGCCCGAGGGCCGTATTTTGCCCATGGCTGCATTACACCCTATACAAAAAAAAAAAAGAGAGAGAGAGAATCATTGGTTGGCTGCCTCCTGCACACCCCCTCCTGGGATCGAGCCCCCAATCCAGGCATATGCCTGCAAACCAGTGATCCTTCGGTCTGCAGGCCGACGCTCTATCCACTGAGTCACACCAGCTAGGGCACCTTTTTTCTTTTTTAAAAATACAGTCTCCATGGGCTATAAAAAACATCCCTTTTCAGACCTGGATTTTTTAACATTTTAATGAGAATTACTTTTGGTTGGTGTTTCAGGTTCGCAGTATCCACCCAAGTCTTTTCAGAGGACAACTCCGACTTTAAGAAAGAGATTTCAAGTGGCATCTTGATGTTGCTTCCCCAGAATTGCAGCCTTTGCTGGGCCCCCCAGAGCCTCTGCGACCACTTGTCACTTGAAAAACAGAAGAACAAGCATTATAGTATGTGTCTGTTGGCACAGCAGTCTGTGATATTGGACTGTCTGAGAGAAATGCAGACAAATAAACAACTTAATTATGAACACTTTGCATTGTAAACACAATACAAGTCAAGCTTATCAGTCTTTGTCATTGGAAGCATTCCAATATGGATTCTTTAGGCTTTGTTCAGAAGAACGTGTGTTTATAATCCAGCCTTTTATCAACTACACACACACACACACACACACACACACACACACACACACACATAATTAGTGTACGTACTAATACACTACGTAATATAAATAATAATGAACCATATTGTAAATTTGTGTCTTGACATATTTTTTGTGTCTCATTCCATGATTAATTCCATCAAAATCCTAATCACGAATAGATATTATTTCCTTCTTGGGATAATAGCAAACTCATCTTGGGTACCCTGTGCCAGTCGAAGATTGGGGCTGTTCTGGTCAGTGTGCTGACTTTCTCATACCCTTTTAAAAAGTAGTTTAGTCATGAGCCTCTTAGAAGAACGTGAGTGGTGAAGTCTCCCAAGGCCATTTTGCTTTACTAGTTTTCATGTTCAAATTCAGGTGGTCTTTTCAGAAGTATCCCCAGTTTAATGACTTTTTTTAAATGATTGATTTTAATTATGAACATAAACATAATTAAAATATATTGCGTATGGTTTCATCGTTATTGTTCACAACTGAAGTGTTCCTCCATTGGACAGAAGGCTCCACAGCAGCATCTTCCTCTTCCCAGATGTCACCTCGGGGCATGGAGCCTTCCCCATCCCTCTGTCTAAAGCAGCAGCTCCCTCTGCTCTCTGTCCTCTTGCTCTGCTTTATTTTTCCTCTGAGCGTATCCCTATCTGACATTAATATGGAGAGTGGAATAGAGAATGTAAATGAGGCTTAATCAGTTGGAGGCAAGGCTATGTGGTCATTTCTCTTTTCTCTCTGCCCCATTGTTTTCCTTTACCATGATTTAAATTTTTAGACTCGTTTTGATCTTTTCAGATCTCAACTTGTGTAATTCTTCTTTTCTATCAGAGAATTATATTTTAATGATTTAATTTTTATTAATCCAAAATGAAGCTTATATCTATCTATCTATTCCTATAATGTGTAATAGGTTATTTTCAGACATATTTCTGGCTCTAAGAAGAGAGGATCGTTGCCCACTTATAAGCATCTGGAAATTAAGAAGAGTGTTGGCACTTGAATTAGTGTTGTCCAGAGCCTTGCCTCCAATTGGTACGTTCTCCTTTACATTCTCTACTTCAATGTCTATAGTCATGGAACATGTTAGGGAGTTGACATGAGAATGATCACTGTGTCTATGGCTCTTCTGATTGGCCACAGCTCCATAATTCTAGGTCATATTCTCAATGCTTAGTAACCTACACAAAGAATTTTCTAACTATCCCTAAATATTAGCTATAAAAGCTTTCAATATAGAGTATCAGTCCTAATTCTGCTGTTATCAGACGTGAGGAACTTCTAGACATGTAAGTGGTCTGGAGTTAGGTGCTCTTTGGTCCCTAATTACTGCTAACTGTGCCATTCCTATCTACCTTGCGCCTTCAAAACCATTCAGACTATTTTATATCGGTTTCCAAGAACCATCTAAGTCATTCCCTAATCAGCCCAGACTTCTTCAAAAGGATTGATATGCATCCTACACTAACATTAGAGTATAAAAAAGGAATTATCTTTTCATAGAGAACCATTGAAAAGGTTTAATGGTAGCTTTATTTTATTTGGCTTTGGAGTTGTGCAACAATTAAAAAATTCTATTATTTACATATATTGATAAAAGTACTTTAAAATATGGAACCAAGTACAATGATCTTGCTTCATATCTTCTAAATATATTCAATTGGAAGATAAAGTATCATTTTAGATATAACAAAAAGACTTAATTGTGTCCCTGACTTTAAAAAACCTGCTCTCTGCACATGTTTTCACATCTGTATTAAAGATAATGTTTTATTTACAGGTTAATTGAGATTCAGAGGCTAGTAAGTAATCCTTATACCAAGGATGGTGCTTCTTGAACTGGTTAGGTCAAAGTTAGGACAGTGTTTTCATAAAAATCATTGATAAATGAATCATCTTAAAATTTTGATAAAAATTGAAAAAGGCAAACTGAATTATTCCTGAGGTCAATCTATATATATAAAAGCCCAGCAACAGGAACATCGGAATGACCAGAACCTCCAGTTGTAATGATGTACACTGTGGTGGCCAACCGGGCTGATACAGGCCCTGATCAGCTCCCCACAACCTCCCGCAGCCAGCCCCACCCCTGTTTGGCCACCTCACCCCAATCAGGGGAGGGGCCAACTGGCCAACCTCCTACAGCCCCTTGCCCCTGTGGCTGGCCCCCACATAGGACCTGATCCGGGAACTGGCCAGCCAACCTCCTGAGGCTCCTCTCCTCAGCAGCCTCCCCCCCTCATAGGCCTCGATCGCCAGCTAGGCCAAGGGACCCCACCCATGTGCAGATTTGTGCCCCAGGCCTCTAGTTTTTAAATCAAGGTTAGAGACTACATTAATAAAATGTCTGTTAATTTATCCAAAAACCAAGAAGGAATGAATGAATTGAAAAGTAATATAAAAACATGTCAAATACCATAAAAAACTGCTCAATTTTTAAAATATAACATGAGAGGAAATATCCATATGTTATTCTGAACTAGAATGTAATTGCTATACCAATTAAGAGGTACATCTTTAATATCATAAATCATTTGGGTAGGATATTTTTCTTGTCATTGTCTTCTTATGACCACAGATCATTGTCTAGGATTTTTAATTCTTTAACTTTTAATAAAATATAAAGTGTTGAAAGAGTTTTCAGAAATTTATTGCATTCATAAAAGCTTGTTTAGGTTCCCAATTTTTATATAATTTGTGTGAATATCTCTCAATTCTGCATATACATAGGTTATTCACTCATTTATATTTCTAACCAAATAGCAAACATTCGTCAACTCAAAATATATATCCATCTATGTTTTTCAGGGTTTTAGCTCTTTGATAAAAATTCCAATTTAAAATTTGTTTCAGAATATAACATTTGTGTGTGGTCATCAATATGGGTTTATTATTTCATCATCAAATGTTTATCAAGCACCTTCTTTTTATTAAGATTCTGTGCTAAGCATTGGACTGAACAAGATGAAGTCTTTGCCCTAACAGAACTTTGAGTCTAGTGGAGGAGGCAATCAGTTTGTTAATATCATAAATCATTTGGATACTATATTTTTGTTGTAATTGTTTTCAATAACCAAAGCAACAAAAATATAATATAAGGTCAGATAGCAATAAATGCTATAAAGAAACTTAAAATAGGGCTTCAACTTTAGAAAGGGGAGGCTTTATTGTAGAGGTAATATTTGAGCAAAGATGTAATGAAGATGAGATAAGAAGCCATGTAGATATGAAAAAGAGAATTCTAGACATAGTAAAAACACACACTGGCCTAAAAAAGGAGCATACCTAGGGGTTTGAAGAACAGCAAAGAGGCCATTGGGGCATAGAATGGAATTAGCAAGGGGGTGAATAACAGTAGATGATAGGAGAGGAGTGATTAAGATCCTTTTTGACCTTGGAAATGGACAGTTATCTGAAATAGGAGCAACTGGAACGTTTTCAGGACAGAGCAATGCAATCTGACCGAGACAATGTTTCAGTCATATGACAGTGACGTAGCTGCTCAGAGTCAGAGGACTTTGGATGTGTTTTGAAAGTCAAGTCAGCGGGATTTGCTGTGGAATTAGATGTGAAGTGTAACTAAAGAAAGAATCAATATTGACTTCAAGGCTTTGGCTGGGACATGTGATGTTTGAGATGCCTATTGGATGCCTAAGTGGAGATGTTGAGGTATTTGGGTATCTACACCTGGGGTTTAGAGAAAAGGTATAGACTGGAAGTATAATTCAACAGAGAGATGTATTTAGGTACTGACATGGATGAGATAACCAAGAGAGTGAGTACAAAGACGCAGGGAAAGAGTTCCAACTCCTTTTAACATCTAGAGCAGTGGTTCTCAACCTTCCTAATGCCATGATCCTTTAATACAGTTCCTCATGTTGTGGTGACCCCCAATTTCATTGTTACAAATTGAACATAATTAAAGCATAGTGATTAATCACAAAAACAATATGTAATTATATATGTGTTTTCCGATGGTCTTAGGCGACCCCTGTGAAAGGGTCGTTCAACTCCCAAAGGGGTCGCGACCCACGGGTTGAGAATTGCTGATCTAGAGGTATAGGATATGGAAAGAAAGCAGTGAAGCAGACAGAAAAAATACTGGTGAGGGAGAATCACAATCAAGAGAATGTAGAATCCTTGAAGTCAAATAGAGGGAAAAGTTTTTCAAAGAATAAATATGGGAATATCATTACCGAGATTACAGATGTCAAAATTTAACCAGTATACTATGACTAGTTTGGTATGATAATTTAGATGAAATGTTTAAACTCCTTGAAGAATATTACTTATCACCGGACAAAGAAGAAATAAGAAACCTGGAAAAGTTTATATCCATTATAGACTTAAATCTATAATTAAAATCCTTCTCTCAAAGAGAACTCCAAGTCCTGATGACTTCCAGGGTTAATTCTTCCAAATATTTAAGGAAAAAATAGCATCAATAACTCCCATATAAAGTTTTTTCAAGATAATAGGAATTTATTTTATAAGGCTAGCATAACCTTTATACAAAAACTGATAAGGGTATAGAAAACAAAGAGATGAATCTCATCTCTGAACACAGATGATAGACCCCTAAGCAAGATAGTGGCAAATCAAATCAGTCAGGTATGAATGGGTAATAAATGCCATCCAAATTAGATCTATGTAAGGCATTCAAGTTTGGTCTACCATGTGAAAAATAATCAATGAACAAATGATGTCAAAGAAAACAAACATATGATATTTTCAATAAACGGAGACAAAGTCTTTGAAAAAATTCATTCATAATAAAATTTCCTAGTAATCTAGGAATAGAAGGGAACAACTATCATTTGCTTATGGGTATTTAGAGGAAAAAACCCTTCAGCAAACTTCACACTTGGAGGTAAAATATTCAACTATACCCCCTGAGAGCAGAAGCAATGCAAAAAGATTCTGCTAGCCACCAAAGTTATACAGGGTGTCCTAGCCAGCTTGATTGGGCCAGATTAAAATATAGAGGGTCTTAAAAATTGGGGAAAAAGAAAAAAATTCATTCTTCACAAAAACCATCATTGTGTAGGTAGACAATCCAAAATAATCTACAGATAGACTTAAAAATCAATCAGTATGTGATTTTAGCAAGCTCATTGAAAACAAGGTCAACATAAAATGCATTTGCATTTCTACATACTAACAATAATAAGATAATAAAATCTAAAAAATACTACTTATAATAGCCTCAAAAACATCAAATAATAGGAATCTATTTAATGAGATGATTATAGTAGTCAGGATTCTCCATAGAAACAGAATTAATAATATATATACATCTCAAAAAATGTATACACAATAATTTTAATGGCAGAGTTTATTAAAATACATTTCATTTTCAAAATTGAGCTACCAGCTATTAAAGTGTGTATACATTATTTTGAAATTCCCTGTACTTATGACATCTGAAACAACCATCCTAATATATAAAAACCCAGAGTCCATAACGACTGACCAAAGATTCACCTGAACACTGGAAGTCAGTCCTGCAGTCAGTGTTGGGTTGCTGTGGTGACCCAGCACTGACTGACGAAGGGGCTGTGGATGAGGCCCTGAGAGAGAGTCAGGGCCTGATCCGCAGCCTCTGTGGCAGCTGTTAATCAGCCGTTGCCTCACTCTTTCTTTTCTGATGTCCATTTTGTCTTTTAGTTGTATTTTGGGAGTGGTTGTTCAAGACAGCAATTGCAAGTGTTTACCTATGCCTCCTCAGAGATCCAAGTGCCAGTGTACCCAGTGGTCAGAGTGGGACCATCCAGATTACAACCCCTCAGATCCATAAGGGACACACTCATGGGGCAAACTCAGTGAGCACCAAAGCCCCACTGAAGCAAGTCTTGCCCCATAAGGGTGTCTCCAGCACATAAGTTCTCCTACCATAGACACAGCTGATTCTCACAGACAATTGGCCTGGAGGTCAATTCCTCCCAGTGATAGCAACTATAATCAAGGCTTAACTACAACAAGACTGTGCACACAGCCCACAGAGGGGTGCACCAAGAGTGTCCAACTCAGGTAATTGGGGAGGCTGAGCTACTGGGCCCTATAGGACACCTAGCACAGAAAGCCACCCTATCAACACAGGGAAGCAGCCAAAATTCAGAGACAAAGAAACAGGTCACAAGTGACAGAAATGGAGGAAAGCAAACTACTGGATATAGAGTTCAAAACCACAGTTATAAGGTTTTTCAAGAATTTTCTAGAAACCACCGATGAATTTAGTGAGACCCTCAATAAATCTAGGGAGACTCTCAAGGATATGAAAAAGGACCAAATAGAAATTAAGCATACACTGACTGAAATAAGAATATTATACAGAAATCCAACAGTAGACTAGAAGATCGCAAGAATCAAGTCAAATATTTGAAATACAAAAAAGTAAAAAACACTCAACTGGAAAAACAAAAAGAAAAAAAAATCCAAAAATATGAAGAAGGTGTAAGGAGCCTCTGGGACAACTTCAAGTGAACCAACATCCGAATTATAGGGGTGCCAGAAGAAGAGAGAGAGCAAGATATTGAAAACCTATTTGAAGAAGTAATGACAGAAAACTTCCCTTACCTGGTAAAAGAAATAGACTTACAAGTCCAGGAAGCACAGAGAACCCCAAACAAAAGGAATCCAAAGAGGACCACACCAAGACACATCATAATTAAAATGCCAAGAGCAAAAGACAAAGAGAGAATCCTAAAAGCAGCAAGAGAAAAACAGTGAGTTACCTACAAGGGAGTACCCATATGATTGTCAGCTGATTTCTCAACAGAAACTATGCAGGCCAGAAGGGAGTGGCAAGAAATATTCAAAGTGATGAATAGCAAGAACCTACAACCAAGATTACTTTACCCAGCAAGGCTATCATTCAGAATTGAAGGTCAGATAAAGAGCTTTACAGATAAGAAAAAGCTAAAGGAGTTCATCATCACCAAATCAGTATTATATGAAATGCTAAAAGGTATCCTTTAAGAAGAGTAAGAAGAAGAAAAAAGTAAAGATACAAGTTATGAACAACAAATACATATCTATCAACAAGTGAATCTAAAAATCAAGTGAATAAAAAATCTGATGAATAGAATAAACTGGTGAATATAATAGAATCAGGGGCATAGAAAGAGAGTGGACTGATAATTCTTGGGGGGAAAGGGACGTGGGGGTGCAGGAAGAGACTGGGCAAAAATCGTACACCTATGGATGAGGACAATGGCAGGGGGTGGCAGGTGTAAGGGCAGAGGGTGGGGTGGGAACCGGGTGGAGGTAGCTATGGGGGAAAAAAAGAGGAACAACTGTAATAATCTGAAAAATAAAGATTAATTTTTTAAAAATGTTAACATTTACAAAGCTGTGCTGGGGTTTATAACTTATTCTGGCCCATGACTAACTTTCAAAGGCATGTATTTCAAGCAGGGGATAGGAACAAAAATCTTCCAAGTGGTTTGTCCTTTAATATAGAAAGAATCTTCAAGAGACAAAGTTAGGGGACCACTTCCTACTCAGCGGGATGAGTGCCATGAAGCTGACTAAGCAGTGATAAATGTAGGTAGATCGTCTTCACCTTGGCAATGCCATGCTCCCTACACAGAGACTCATTATGTTTCAGGGTGGACATTCGAAGGCGCAACACTGTGAACTTGGTTGCCAGGAGAGAACGGTGTCGCCATGGGTTTCTCTCACGCTTGGCCATCTGACTAGTCTAGTCTGAAATTTCGGGGCACTGGCTCCTATCTGGTAACAAATAGGGTGACAACGATGACACAGGGAACAAAGAGACAAGTCTTTTATATTATTGTCCTTTTTCAAAAAATCCTCAGTGCTCTCTTTCTCACCCACAAATTGCCTTCAAAATAAAGATACAATTTCTAAGCCTGAGAGTCGGGGTCTTTTAAAGCTGGTCCATGCTACCTGTGAACATTGTATTGTCCTGGTCATTCTCAGCCACCCTGTGCTCCAAGCAGGGGTCCCCTGCACACTTTGTTGAACCCATCATACCCTTCTCTGCTCTGGAGCACTTCCTGCTCATGTTGGCTGCTGCCTGAAAGACTCCGCCCTCCCCCTTCTCCACTTCTTAAGGATAGTGGTTATATATTCCTTGTTTTGTCCACAGAGATGAGCAGAGAGTCAGCTATAGACAACTCCCATGGGTTCATAGCTGTGATAGACTTTTAGAGAGATGAGATAGACTTAAAGATATCAGTGAACACAGCCATGGGCAGAATTGGGGCATCCTTCTCACCATCATTCCCGTTCCCTTTCCCTTCCTCCCATAGGCTCAGTGGTTTGTCTTTTGAGAGTTGCTTCATAATTACTGTTCCTTTATCCAACCCCCGCTCTGCCAGCACCTCTTATCTCTCCCACGTCCAGAGACCTTGCCCTTCATCCTCTCCACCCGCCCCCATGTTCTCTTGGTCCCGAGGCTAATTTGGAAACCATTGGGATCACAAGAACGTGATTCAGCTCTCCCGTGACCTGATGACGAATTTTACCTGCTCCCTCAGGTTGGAGTCCCAGGTCAGAGTAGGGAGCTGCCCTGAATGACCCTGATGCTCAGCCAGGATGCACCCACCTCCCACGCGCAGCCAGTCCCAGGAAAGCAGAAGACACTGCTGGTGGCGCAAGGGAGCATCATGAGATCAGGCGCCCAGCCAGGGAAAAACTAATCCCAAATCAGAACTTCCAACCCGGCGCCCTTTATTTCCATTCTAAAACGTACCGCTCACTCCCGAAACAGAAGTCAGGCCACCGCAGCCACAGTGCGCCTCTCCATCCTGAAATTGCCCTAAATTGCACCCCATTCTCCTCCCCACGCCACTCAAGGGCCTCCGTGTCTTCTCAGCGCTCTCTGCCTTCAGACTCGGGCTTCCGGGCTTTCGTTTCTGCTGGAACCAAACAGAGGCCCGTGCGCCTTACTAGGCGTCTGTCTGCACAACAACACGGCGGTGCTTTCCTCCCAGCCGGGGAGGCTCCAGCCCAGTCCCCAGGGGGCAGGGCGGTCCCTGCAGGAGAAGCCCCGCTTCTGGGCGCCTGGGCTGCTGCCTACGGGTTGCGGGAGGAGGGAGAGGCGATTGGGCCGGGCGCCACCTCTTCCCCCGCACGCCTGGCCCGCTGCGCCCGCCCCCAGAGACTCCTCCCAGGGCCCGCACTTGAAAGGCAGGGGCTGCACCCCCTCCCTGGCCCCAAGCACCGGGCACCGAGGTTCAGGGTCTCAGTCCCCGCGGAGCCGACCTCTGGCGCGATGGTGGCCGTCTGGCTGGTGCACGTCGGGCAGAAGCTGCTGCTCTGGGGGGCGCTCAGCGCCGTCTCCCTGGCGGGCGCCAACCTCATCCTGAGCTTCCTGCAGATGATGGCGACCTACGCGCATAACTGGCTGCAAATGAGGCCCATCCCCACTATTCCGGGCGCCTACCCCTTCGTGGGACACGCGCTGATCCTGGAGCGAGGAGGGAAAGGTAAGGGACTGCGCGCCTGGCCACATCCCCGCCACTGGCTGTTGGGCCCCTTGCAGGGAACCGCCCGCTTCCCCACCTGGAGCAGCAGGACTGGAGCTGCAGGCTGCTGGGTGAGAGGCGACTCTATTACCCCCTGGATAATGGGTTCCCAGTTCCCTCGAGTTTTCATTACACATAAGTGCAGTGTTTCTAAACTCCCGTCCGTCTGCCTTTTCTCTTCTCATTTTCCCAACTCCTGGCTGCTGCTATCTGAAAACACCGCCTGTAGCCCTAGCTTCCTTGGCTCAGTGGATAGAGCTTTTGACTCTGGACTGAAGAGTCACTGGTTTGGTTCCCTTCAAGGGCTTATGCCTGGGTTTCAGGCTCCATCCCCAGTGGGGGGTGTGCAGGAGGCAGCTGATTAATGATTCTCTCTCCTCTCTGATGTCTCCATCTTTCCCTCTCCCTTCCTCTCTGAAATCAATAAAAATATATTTAATAAGAAAAACAACAACAACAAAAACACTGCTTGTTTTTCTTCTGTCTTAACTGTTAAAGTCCTAAAGGCAGACACAAATTATAACTTAGTCTCTCTCTCTCTCTCACTCTCTCTCCAAAATAAGGAACAACAAATGCACTTGAGAGTAGAGCTCCCTGCAGAAATCACAAGACTTAACCATAACTTTCATTCCTCCTTGGCCCTTCTAAGGAGGTTACATACCAACATGAATTATGATGTTATTCACCAAGGCCTGCCCCAAAAGTCATACAGCAAGTTTCAGAAATCTTATTTGTTAAGGAGTGAATTGGTTTTTTTATTGAAATCATCTTTTGAAGAGACAGCTTTATGTTATGTTATGATAGGGGTAGAGGGGTCACTTTAAGTTAGAAAGCTCCTAAAACTCCCTGATGTTTGCATCCCCTATGAGGGAGGGTGAGTTAGATCTTAGCACTTCATCTTCGTGGCTGGATAAGTTGAGATACCCAGAACTGGAAAGATTTGCCCCAAATGACATATTTTAAAATGAGCCCAGAACTAGAATCCAATCACCCCTCAGTTTAACTGAAGATGTTTTATAGACTGAACATCAATTCCAAAGCTTAAAGGGTTATTTCTTTTCCACTTTCCTTTCTCCAAATAAAAATAATGCTGTCATTTCAACTTCACAGGAAGACATGAGGCCTCATGGGAGAGTGTTACCAAAATACAGAAAATGTTTCTGGCAGAAGAAATCCCAGTACACTTTTAACCAACCAGAGATCAATGCAACTAATGCTGCAAGTGATGCAGCAAATTTTGATATATGGAAATTACATTTGTAAACATCATCATGGTGAACACTAAAGGCAGAGCTAATCTTCCCTTCTACCCAAAGGCTTTATAATATTAAAAAATAATGGTGTAGAAATATAGACCCCCTTCTCCTCAACAGGAAACCATATACTTAAGAAATCTCATCATAGTCTTTTGGGGGAATTTTCCTAAGAATTGAAATCTCTAGTGAATAAGATCCATTTCCAAACAAACTGTGAGTTATTGGATTATTTTAAGTAATTCTCCTTATAGTTACTTCTGGAGAGGAGAGCATGGTAACACATTATCTTTCTCAAGGGGACTTTTTAATGCATCAACAACTACTGGATCTGGGCATGAGACCAACCTTTGCTCCTTTTCTGCTTGTAACCAAAGTGCTTGACTTTGACAAGTTGTTTAAAACTCTTTAAGTTAGAGTGTGTTACCCTTTACTTGTAAATGTTACTTTGAGGATTACATTTAATGCGTGCATTTTCTGTCTAGGCCGTTGTCCAGAACTTGGTTTGAGTCCATTTTTTCATTGTCAATCATGCACTTATTTGAGGCCCTCCTTTGTGCCCAGCATTGAGCTCAGCAAAATTGGGCATAGCACATTTAAAGGTATATTCCCCATCCTCAATACCCTTGTGTCTTATACAAGAGGCTGTGCCTTTCATTGTGTGGCTACCATCCACATTCTGGCCTCAGAAGTCTCACCTGGAGAATTGCAATGGCCTTCCAACTAGGCTGTTGAACTCTATCTTTTGCTTTTTCAGTCCTTTTGGTCAACACCTGTCTTCCCCAGCTGCTCCCTGCCATTGGGCCCACCTGAGGCCTTCAAGCCACGGGTTTTGATTTCCCTGTCTCCTCTGTCAGACCAACCAAGGCAGTGTTCATGGCCATGCTACATATATTTGACACTGTTGATCTGACCTAGCTCTTTTAACAGCAATTTGGCCAATGGTTTGACTGGAAGGCATTTTGAATGGGCGTGATGTAATGGTGAAGATGGCACATTGTGTGCCTGGGTGCCTCGGGTACTAAGCCAGGCCTATATTTACCAGCGCTGTGATATTGTGCAACTACTTAGCTGTGCACAACTCCCTCAGTCATTCACTCACTTCTGTAATAGTGCTTCTCATCTGACTGTGGTGAGGCATAAAAGACATAAGGCATGGAAACCTTTAGCTCTGGTCTGATGTTTAATTACCTTCTACAGCAAATAAACATGACAGAATGAATGTCAGCCATTTTAGAAGATTCATTATTAGGTTTTGAGGGGCCCAAATGTGCAAACGCTTTAGACAGTTATTACTGTTTATTCAGTGTCACATGCAGTGGACATCCCTGAGCTTTAGCCTCTCTCCCGCTGCCCTTTTAGCAGCTTGCCCTGAAGCCCAGGGGTGGGGGAAGCTGAGGGATGGGAGAAGGAGCAGGGAGAGGTGAGTATGTGAACATTTCTTGGCACGAAAAAGAGCTGCAAAGTTTAATAGTTGTTTTTTTATGCCATGTCAATCTGTCCGTGGGGCCCAAATTCCCATGTTAAACAACCCGTCAAAATCTCAGGTGCCGTTCATATTAGTAGCCTCACAGTGCTGTGGGCATTAGTCCTGATGCTGTCTAGGCATCCCCTTTGCCTAGAGCCGTGGTTGGCAAACTGCGGCTCGAGAGCCACATGTGGCTCTTTGGCCCCTTGAGTGTGGCTCTTCCTAAGCCTTAGGAGTACCCTAATTAAGTTAATAACAATGTACCTACCTATATAGTTTAAGTTTAAAAAATTTGGCTCTCAAAAGAAATTTCAATCGTTGTACTGTTGATATTTGGCTCTGTTGACTAATGAGTTTGCCAACCCCTGGCCTAGGAGAAGCCTGGTACAACATGCCTCCCAGCTAGTCTGCTCTCCTTATCCCTCCCTCCCTGGATTTTGCCAGCAATCTCAGGAGAGTGCCTCATTTCCTAACCTAATTAGAAAGCCAGTCCTCCCGTGACCTCATGTTGTTTGACTTGGGCTCTGTCTAACCATTGCCAGGTCTTTTCTCTGAGGGCTGGACCCTGTACCCCAATCCTTTAGTCACTGTGTTCTCCCACCCCACCCACCCCCCACCTCTGGGTTGCACTTATCAAGTTAGTGTTTGTCAGGGCCATCCTGACAGGGTTGAGCCGGGCTGAGGCAGGGAGGTGGGAATTGAGAAAAGAAAGAAAGACAGGAAAGCGGGGTCGGGAGGACCCCAGTTCTCTCAATGAACTGAAGCGAGTTTATTAGCTATACAATCCTATTTATACACAACACACTGAATCGGAGGTCTGTCAAGAGGAATGTATTCTTTGTTCCTCTTAATCTCTAAGGGAGAGATACAGCAGAAGGACAAGTTCTCAGTACAGCATATCTCAGTAAACAGTCACAGACTTCTTGGCAAGCTATGAAAGGCTGTTCTCATTCTACAAATGTTAACCCCATTCTACTGATAACCGCCATCCAAACAAGTCTGGGAAAACTGTGTGGGTAAGGGTCCCAGCCTTGCTAGCCCCTGCAGGTGCAAGGACCTTGCCAGCTTACATCTGGCCCCCAACAAGTGTTTCCTGACCTGACCCAGATTTTTGTCATGTTTGACCTTTCTGAATGCTGGGCTGCATTCCCCAGATGGGGCCTCAGGGATTTCAATACAGAAAGTGTTAACTCCCAAACTTTCCTCCCTACTTCAATGTTGTTGGGATTACTGGTCACCATTTCCATACACCCACTATAAGGACCAGCCATAAAGCAGGACCAGGGCCCCTAACCTTGGCTGCATCCAATCCCCATCTTTTTCCCACCCCCAGAAGCTTCCTGTGGCCTCGAAATACCAAGTTCTTCACAGATCCCACACACCTCAGTGTTATTGTCCTAAAATATAACTGTGTGGTTCTAGTACTCATCAGGAACTTTCAGATATTGCCTTGAGGCTATATAAGAAAATCTAACTTCTTTAGCCTTCCAACACTCCAAGCTCATGTATCAATGTTTTCATCGCCTTCCTGTGCTTTGGCTAAACCTATAGGCAATTTTCAGACCTCCCTGCCTCTGCTCTGCTATTTCTGATACTTGGTTTACCCTCACTTCCCTTTTCTTCCTACAAAAAGCCAACTCATTCTTTTATTCTCAATCTAGAGGCCCGGTGCACAAAAATTTGTGCACTTGGGGGGGAGAGGGGGTCTTTCAGCCCGGCCTGTGCCCTCTCACAGTCTGGGACCCCTTGGGAGATAACGACCTGCTGGCTTAGGCCTGCTCCCGGGTGGCAGAGGGCAGGCCCAATCCCTAGGTGCAGCCCCTGGTCGGGCTCAGAGCAGGGCCGATTGGGGAGTTGGAGCGCCGCCCCCTGTCATGCACAGAGCAGGGCGGATCGGGAGGTTGCGATGCCACCCCTAGTCATGCTCAGGGTAGGGCCAATTGGGGGGTTGGGGCACCGCCCCCTGTCACACTCAAGGCAGGGTCGATAGGGAGGTTGCGGCGCCACCCTCTGTCACACACAGAGCAGGGCCGATCAAGGGGTTGAGGAGCTCTCCCTTGTCATGCACAGAGCAGGGCCCATCAGGAGGTTGGGGAGCCCCCCCCGTCACGCACAGAGCAGGGCCCATCAGGGGGTTGGGGAGCTCCCCCCCTGTCACACACAGAGCAGGGCGGATCAGGGGGTTGGGGCGCTGCCACTGTCACACTCAGGGCAGGGCCGATGGGGCGGGGGTTGGGGCACCGCACCCTGTCACAAATAGAGCCGCAGGGCGATCGGGGGGTTGGGGAGCTCCCCCCTGTCACGCACAGAGCAGGGCTGATCAGGGGGTTGAGGAGCTCCCCCCTGTCACGAACAGAGCAGAGCGGATAGGGAGGTTGTGGCCCCACCCTCTGTCACACACAGAGCCGCAGGGCGATCAGGGGGTTTGGTTGCTGCCCCCTGTCACGCTGATCCCGGTGCTGGGAGGCATATTACCTTTTTACTATATAGGATAGAAGCCTGGTGCATGGGTGGGGGCCAGCTGGTTTGCCCTGAAGTGTGTCCTGGATCAGGGTGGGGGTCCCGCTTGGGTGCCTGGCCAGCCTGGGTGAGGGGATGATGGTTGCTTGCATCTGGTCACACCCACTTCAGTGTGGGGGTCCCACTTGGGTGCCTGGCCAGCCTGGGTGAGGGGATGATGGCTGTTTGCATCTGGTCACACCCCCTTTAGGGTGGGGGTCCCCACTGGGGTGCCTGGCCAGCCTGGGTGAGGGGCTGAGGGCCGTTTTCAAGCTGGCAAGTGACTGAAGCTCCCAACCTGTCCTTTTTTCCTTTTTTTTTTATTCTGGGCCAGCTTTAGCTCTGAGGCTCAGCTCCAGCTATAAGACCTCCGCTGCTGAAAGCAGGTTTCTGGCCTTTGTTTACCTTCTGTATTTGAAACAATGTTGCGGTCCTGCTGGCTGAAGCCCCGGGTTTTGTTTAGCTTCTATATTTGTTACAATGTTACTTAGCGTGCAGCTGAGAGGCCGGCAAGGCAGGCGGGGAAGCTTGGCTTCCTCCGTCACTGAAGCAAGCAAGCCTCCCTGTTTGTGTCAGCTGCCTGGCTGCTGGCCGCTATCTTGGCTGGCAGTTAATTTGCATATCGCCCTGATTAGCCAATGGGAAGGGTAGCGGTCGTACGCTAATTACCATGTTTCTCTTTTATTAGATAAGATGCCATCTCTTTCTTGGAATTTCTCCAGTCCTTTCAATGAAAATCGGTAACTCCTCAGACTTAAACTTCTAATTTAACACCCATTTCATCTGATCTGATACTGTGATTAGTCCCACAGTGACCATCTCCTCTGATTATAAATTCCTTGAGAGTAGGGATCTGGTCCTTTGGTGGTACATGTTCCTTGCCTGTGGAATGCATGTGTGAGCATGTTGTGTTTTCAAGAAGAAGTAAGGTACTTCCATCATATTCATTCTTACATCTGGACATGTCATAGGAAACTGATTTGATTGATTACCAACTTTCCCTATCTAATCCCTACATTTTCCTCATTGCTTCTCAGTAATTCTTTTTAGCTTAATGATTCTTTCTTATATTCACTATGACATTTCTTCCACATTTTTGTCACATTCCTAAACCAAATTTTTTCCTATATCCAAGGAAATGTAGACACAGCCTATTATTTATATACTAGTGGCCTGGTGCACAAAACTCAAGCACATTAAAAGAGAATTAATGATAAGAAATATTTTAACATTGCTATTTGCCCTTTCTCTATAATAGAGGTGTCAGAGATGAAAGAAAATTAGTAAAATGTGTATAAAATCTCCCTCCTGTCAGAGTCTTGGGCGCGCCACAGGACCTACAATCAAGTCCCCACCCACCACCCTCACGCACTTCTAAAATGCAGGAGACCCAGACCCGGCCGGCTCCACCCCCATTAGCTGAGACCTAGACCCAGCCGGCCCCACCCCTGTCAAGACCCTCGGGGCTGGGGCCACAACCTCAGGTCCTCTGGGCAGGGGGCACAGCCTCAAGTCCCTCGGCCCGGTGCTGGGGTAGGGGTGTAGCCTGAGGTCCCCTGTCTAGCCCCGCTGGGTGTGGGGGTGTGGCCTGACGTCCCCCTTCAAGCCTCACTGGGCAGGGGGAACAGCCTGAGGACCCCCGGTCTGTCACTGAGGTCGGGGGCCACAGTCAGGTCTCCCTGCCTGGAACCCTGGCGGGGGGCATGGTCTGAGGTCTCCCTGCCCAGAGCTGTGGCAGGGGGGTGGCTTGAGGTCCCCCTTCAAGCCTCACCAGGCGAGGGGTGCAGCCTGAGTTCCCTCGTCAAGACTCACTGGGCGGGGGGCACTGCAGGACAGGGGTTGTGGCCTTAGGTGCCCCCCGCCCCCCGCAGCATCATTTCATGCTGAATGGGGATGCATGCAGGCAGCATGATGTTAGTGCTGGGTGCGGAATTCCCGCCTCTGGCCCTGCCCATAGACTGGGACACCTTAATAGACAAATTAGCATATTACCTCTTTATTATATAGACTAGAGGTCCAATATATGAAATTAGTGCATGGGTAAGGCCCCTAGCAGCTGCTGGGCTCTGACCAGGGCCTTCCTACGTTCTGCACCGCCACCTGGTGATCAGCACATGTCATAGCAAGCAATGGAAATCCCAGTTGGTCAAACCCCCCCCCCCCCCCCCCGGGGACATTTTGAATATTTGGCTTTTATCTATATAGATACTGTGTGTATGTGTTTCTCTTCTACTAACAAAATATTTTAAAATCTTACTCCACCTTACTTTTTATTCTTCAGCTTCAGCATTCTATCCTTCTTCATAAACTTTTATTTATTCAAATGATATTAGAACTATGGAAATTTGTAAAAATAATATAGAGTTTGCATATGCCATATACCCAGCAAGCCTCCTCTGATGGTATTGTTTTATGGAATTAGTGTCATTATCAAACTAGACCATTATTATTTGTCCAATGTTCTTAACAATACTACCGCCCTTATTTGAATTTTACAACACTGCCTAGTGTTCTTTTTCTGTTCCATGACTCAATTCAAAATCTCACCTGGCATATAGGAGTTGTACTTCCTTGTATTATGTTCTTCAATATTAATTTTTTCTAATCTGTGATCCTTTATCAGTCTTCCCATACACATCAAGACCTTGACACATTTTCTGAGACAGGTATTTTGTACAATCACTCTCAGTTTGGATTTGTCTGTTGTTTTATCAGAGTTTCATTGAGGTTATGCATTTTTGACAAGAACACCATATGTGATGTTGAAAACGTTCCCTCTAAAATCAGGAAGACAAGGATGCTCACTCTCACCACTTTATTCAACATAGTATTATAGGTGCCAGTCAGAACATTTAGGCAGGAAAAAGAATGCAGACGACATGATTTTTCATATGGAAAATCCTAGATACTCACCCCCCCCACCATGTTAGAATTAATAAATAAATTTAGTAAAGTTGCAGGATATAGAATCAATATACAAAAATCACTTGCATTTCTTTATGCTATCAATGGACTACCAGGAAGAGAAATTAAGGAAACAGCCCCATTTACAACTGAATCAAAAGGAATAAAACAACTAGGAATAAATTTAACCAAGGTGAAAGTCCTGTGCACTGAAAACTATAAGATATTGGCTAGAGAAATGATACAAACTAATCCTATCATTATTCTGTTGCACAAATTGTCCCTGTTTGAAGTATTAGGAGCTTTTCAGTTGGCTGCTTGGTGTTTCAACACCATCACTTTTTGAGCACTTCCTTACTTTCTGCCACCATGATATATTCCACTCTTCTTGTATTTTTCTCTGCCTTGTCCCTAAAATCAATGACTTCTCCAAGAACACTTATTTATTTTATTGTAGGATAGTCTTTAGAAATACTTAGATCTGGTACCCGTACTAGGAATGGGAGCCAATCTGGGAAGTTATATTACCAGAAATATTATTTATAATATCAGAAAAGACTTCGCAGCAATATCACATTTAAGATGACACTTGAAGGATAAGTGAGTGTTATTAGACAAAAAGCAGTAGGAATAAGAGTTTCCTACAGAGTGAGTGCGCGAACGGGAAAGGAGGAGGGCGCTCCAGGCGAAAGCGCTGCAGACGCCATTATCCTCTGTTTCTCTGCTGCACCAACCTCTACGTCTTGCTTACGTCCCGCTTGTTTACAGCCTATAGGCTACTGCAGCACTAGGGTGTCAGGTGGTCCCGCCCAGAACACTTCAGTTCTGCTCTGCAAGGATATATAATTGATTGGTGTGTCCATATAATCCAAGAAAATGGAAACTGAACAGCCAGAGGAAACCTTCCCCAACACCGAAACCAACGGTGAATTTGGTAAACGCCCTGCAGAAGATATGGAAGAGGAACAAGCTTTTAAAAGATCTAGGAACACTGATGAGATGGTTGAATTACGCATTCTGCTTCAGAGCAAGAATGCTGGGGCAGTGATTGGAAAAGGAGGCAAGAATATTAAGGCTCTGCGTACAGACTACAATGCCAGTGTTTCAGTCCCAGACAGCAGTGGCCCCGAGCGCATATTGAGTATCAGTGCTGATATTGAAACAATTGGAGAAATTCTGAAGAAAATCATCCCTACCTTGGAAGAGGGCCTGCAGTTGCCATCACCCACTGCAACCAGCCAGCTCCCGCTCGAATCTGATGCTGTGGAATGCTTAAATTACCAACACTATAAAGGAAGCGACTTTGACTGCGAATTGAGACTGTTGATTCATCAGAGTCTGGCAGGAGGGATTATTGGGGTCAAAGGTGCTAAAATCAAAGAACTTCGAGAGAACACTCAGACAACAATCAAGCTTTTCCAGGAATGCTGTCCTCATTCCACTGACAGAGTCGTTCTTATTGGAGGAAAACCTGATAGGGTTGTAGAGTGCATAAAGATCATCCTTGATCTTATATCAGAGTCGCCCATCAAAGGACGTGCACAGCCTTATGATCCCAACTTTTATGATGAAACTTATGATTATGGTGGCTTTACAATGATGTTTGATGACCGCCGTGGCCGTCCTGTGGGATTTCCCATGCGGGGAAGAGGTGGTTTTGACAGAATGCCTCCTGGTCGGGGTGGGCGCCCCATGCCTCCATCTAGAAGAGATTATGATGATATGAGCCCTCGGCGAGGACCTCCTCCCCCTCCTCCTGGACGAGGTGGCCGGGGTGGTAGCAGAGCTCGCAATCTTCCTCTTCCTCCACCACCACCACCACCTAGAGGAGGGGATCTAATGGCCTATGACAGGAGAGGAAGACCTGGAGATCGTTATGATGGCATGGTTGGTTTCAGTGCCGATGAAAGATGGGACTCTGCAATAGATACATGGAGCCCTTCAGAATGGCAGATGGCTTATGAACCACAGGGTGGCTCTGGATATGATTATTCCTATGCAGGGGGTCGTGGCTCATATGGTGATCTTGGTGGACCTATTATTACAACACAAGTAACTATTCCCAAAGATCTGGCTGGATCTATAATTGGCAAAGGTGGTCAGAGGATTAAACAAATTCGTCATGAGTCAGGAGCTTCGATCAAAATTGATGAGCCTTTAGAAGGGTCCGAAGATCGGATCATTACCATTACAGGAACACAGGACCAGATACAGAATGCACAGTATTTGCTGCAGAACAGTGTGAAGCAGTATTCTGGAAAGTTTTTCTAAGACTAGTGAAGAACTGAAGGAGTCCTGCATCTTTTTTTTTTTATCTGCTTCTGTTTAAAAAGCCAACATTCCTCTGCTTCATAGGTGTTCTGCATTTGAGGTGTAGTGAAATCTTTGCTGTTCACCAGATGTAATGTTTTAGTTCCTTACAAACAGGGTGGGGGGGGGAGGGTGTGCAAAAACTAACATTGAAATTTTGAAACAGCAGCAGAGTGAGTGAATTTTAATTTTTGTTCATTGTTGGTGGTTAGAAAATTCCCCCTATGTAATTATTGTGAACACTTTGCTTTGTGGTCACTGTAACATTTGGGGGGGGGGTGGGACAGGGAAGAAAAGTAATAATAGTCCATATGTCCCTGGCATCTATTCAGAGCAGTGTGCAGAATGTAATGCTCTTTTGTAAGAAACGTTTTATGATTTTTAAAATAAATTTAGTGAACCTATTTTTGGTGGTCATTTTTTTTTAAGATGGTCATTTTTCAAATGGCTGAATTCCCCAACCTACCCCCAAAAAAAGAAATTAAAAAAAAAAAAAAAAAAGTTTCCTACAAAGAGAAGAGGTTCTGTAGGGGCCCTGAGACATTTGAGAAGTTGAAAGATTAGTAAAACAGAAGAGTTTTTTAAAATTATTTTTTTCTTGAGGTAACATTCGTTATTAACATCTAGATACCAGATGTACAATAGTATAATTTGATGTCTGTATACTCTTTTGGGTGCTCACAACCAAAAGTCTAGTTTCTATCTATTACCATTTGTTTAACCCATTTACCTACTTTGCCCTCTCTCCACTCTCTTTCTCCTCTGTAACCACTATTCTGTTGTCTGTATCCTTGAATTTGTTTCTATTTTGTTATATTTGTTTATTTACTACTTTTTAAAATATATTTTACATATGAGTTAAATCAAACTGTTTTGTCCTTGTCTGTCTGGCTTATTTCCCTTAGCATAATTCCCTTAAGATCCATTCATGTTATCACGAATGACAATATTTTATCTTTAAAAAATATATATTATTTTATTAATTTCAGAGTAGAAGGGACAGGGGAGAGAGAGAAACATCAGTGATGAGAGAGAATTGTCGATTGGCTGCCTTCTGCATGCCCCATACTGGGGCTCGAGCCTGCAACGCAGGCATATGTCCTGACTGGGTCAATCCTCAACTACACAGTCATGCCAGCTGGGCCAATATGATCACATCTTCTTTATCCATTCATCCATCGATGGGCACCTAAGGTTGCTTCCATATCCTGGCTATTGTAAGTTATGCTGCAGTTATCATTGGGGTGCATATATCTTTTTGAATTAGTGTTTTCATGTTCTTCAGATAAATACCCAGAAGAGGAATGGCTGGATCATATCTTAGCTCTAATCTCAATTTGCTGAGGAACTGCAATACTGTTTTAGAGAGGGTGAAAGGGAGTATCTATCTACCAGGGCTGTGGAGTTGTGACAGGTTTCCCTTTCTACAGAAGAGTAGCCTGTGCAGGTCAGGAGAAACTGAACAACCTCGGTGTCCTTGGGGAAGGCATGTCATAAGGTCACCACACACATCCACAGTGCTTGGCATTTCTCAGTTAACCAGGTTGTTGCATATATATCATTCATAATTAATTAGCCTCATAATTCATTGATTAATAATTTAGTAAGGACAACTGTGTGGTTTAGCTTCAAGGTGTGAAAGATCTGGGAGAAATTGAGTGAGTTGCCCAAAATTAAAAGAGTAAAAAGAAACAAAAAGACAAAGTAAGGAACTTATTTAAATTAATTATTTTCTAGAGTTTTTCCAACAGATGATTTATCACACAGGACGCAACAGACATGTGCCAATGCTAAAACTCTGGCTTGGCACAGTACCAGTAATAGCCATGTTTAAGGCCGAAACTGTAGAGGTGAGTTGATGGTGACTGTGGTCAATGTTTCACTGTATGTTTGATGGTGTGAGAATCTCATCAGAATAAACAGCAAGTATATGTCCTTACATTTAATTGAATTCAATACAATGAGGATTACATTAAATATCTAAAGCTGTGAAGGTGCCATTTAATGCTTTCCTGATATAGTGTGAGTTCTGGGAAGAGTAGCAGCTTTTACATGTCTATACGCATTTAGTATCAAGTAATATACTTGTCCTCCTTTTTGGGGAAGTCTTCAATAGAACAGAACCATAAATAGATTATTCTACAAGGTGAGCTCATATCATCTCCCACGCACTGTTTTAAGATTGCAAAAATGTAAGACTAATAAAATTTAAGTGTTTCCCTTAAGAGGCTCAGAGTATCCATTATACTTTTATGATTTCAAGTTAATTTTTTAAAAGAGAACACTAATGTGGTATTGATGGGAAATATGTTGTTAATAAACTCTATTGAAATTATGCCTAAAAATTATTTATCTTTCTTTTAGTTATTATCATGACATTGGGAGTATTATCTTATGGTTTGATGACAAAGGCTTTGTGTCAGGAAGTAAAAATGGGAAAAACAGACTTTCTCTTCATGGAGAAAAATTAACAGCAGTATTTCCTGGGGTTGTTGGGCTTGGATACATCTTTCTTACTCATTGTGGTAAAACTGTTGGAGTGTCTCTGGTACCACACTGCCCAATGTACTGGCCCAGAGGAGATAGCGAGAGGCCACATGTGGGATGTCAGCCATTGCTGGCCTAGTGTAAGTGGGCTTAGTACATATGGATAGAGATCTGTCCAAAGTAGGGAACTGCAGCAAGATCCTGAGAAGCATTTTGTGCATATGCTCATCCCTTCTGCTTTACTTTGGCTCCAGGCACCTAATTATACCCATGGTTCCCAATGCTACTTATATCCTGGAGACATTCAAATGTGTACCTAGTATAAGCCTCAATCCTGAACTTCATACCTGCTTTCAAACTATGGCAATTTGAATGCCTCCAAATCAACATACCTGATAATGAACTTGTGATTTCCACCTCCCTAAATGTGGTCATCCTTTGCTTCACCGACCTTCTCTTCCCTCACTCCTACCCTCAATAAACAACTCCACTTGACTCCTAATTCATGGCAGGACTCAGGGAATTATCTTGGTCATTTTCCTTTCAGACAACTCCAGCTAGTCTCCAAGAGTGAGAGACAGTGGTATGCTCCAAACTCTAATTGCATTTCTTTGAGTCATAGTAATGAAAATGAACCACCAAGAAGTAATTGTTATGAAATGTTACTTTGGAAAGTAGTTGTGTTCTAGCCCAGTATTCTTATAATTATGGTTGTGTTCATATATCTATCTCTCATTATGCTTTTCTCTCTTTCTAAGGCAATTTTAACTAGCTCAAAGGAAATTGACAAGTCTTATCTGTACACATTCCTACAACCATGGCTTGGCCTAGGACTTCTTACCAGGTAAGTCAGTGTAAATTGATAAAGCTGTCTTGTGCGTAACTTATGTCAGGCATCGACATGGGGTAGTTTTCCTGTAGCAAGAATGAGCCATTGAGTAGTAGGGAGAAACTGAAAAAGTTGGGTGATAATGGGCCTCTGAGAGACAGGAACTCAGGGTGTAGAGTAATCTCCAGCCATGGTATTCAATAATGCTGATCACCAGTGTTCCGAGGATAGTTAGAAAGTCCCATGTAGAAATGGAGTATGGCACAGGGGAGTTTTGAGCAGGGAAATCTTGAAAATTCAATTAAAAAGGAAGTGATCCTCAGAGAAGTAAGTTGAGCACAGTAACCTCAGTCCTTGAGCTGCCATCCAGCAACAGGACCCCATCAACTGAGAAAGAGAAAGCAGGACTTCGGTGGGGACTTTGGAGACTTTGAAGATGTTAGAGATCAAAGTAGACTCATGGAGCTTCTAGATTTTCAGAGGGTTAAGGTTGGGTAAAGGGGGAAAATTTCTCATCTTTGGAAACTCAGAACTTAGAAATTTAGTGAAATTCTTAAAATTTTCAATTTTGATCAGTGCTCTTTTACATATCTATATAAATAAAAATGTAAATGTTCGTTTGTTCAAAATCTTAAATCTTCGAAAGTTCTTCACTGATTGCTTTGAAATTTTGACACAACGTTGCATTCGAATGCACGTGTGTTTTTATATATGTATATACCTACTATTATATAGCTGTCACACCTGTGACAGGTAAAAACATGTCTTTTTTTGAAAAACAGCGCCATCTGTGGACGTAAAAGCAACACACGCTACACTAAATATTTTAAGATTCCATTTCAATGTTTCTGTTTACAATTATAAATTGTAGATAGAATTAACTACAAATATGCATGTCCAGCTGCAAAACGATCGATCAGCTGATATATTCTCACATCAACTGATGGAAATTGGGAATGGAAAGGTGCCGGTTGATCTGACCTCAGGACGAATTTCATTGCCTCATAACTTCTGCAATTTAGTGGTGTCAAAAGAAGAATTGGTTGAAAAAGCATTTCCCAATATTCAAACCAATTATAAGAATCACTATTGGCTGAGCAAACGAGCTATTCTTGCGGCCAAGAACAAAGACGTCTACGAACTTAACAATACTATTCAGTCTAACATTCAAAGCGAGGCAGTCACATACAAGTCCGTCGACACTGTTGTGGAAGCAGATGAAGCGGTTAATTATCCAATAGAATTTTTGAATTCACTCGATCCGCCAGGGATGCCACCACCCGTACTGCAATTGAAAATCGGCGTGCCAATTATCATGTTGTGAAATATCAGCCAGCCAAAGCTTTGCAACGGCACGCGGCTTGCAGTAAAAAAATTAATGAGCAACGTCATAGAAGCAACAATCTTGACAGGACCTTTCAAAGGTGAAGATGTCCTCATTCCTCACATTCCTATGATTCCAATGGCTATGCCATTTCAATTTAAGAGATTGCAATTCCCAATTCGATTGGCGTTTGTAATCACCATCAACAAAGCTCAGGGCCAATCTTTAGAATTGTGCGGTTTAGATCTAGACATGGATTGCTTCTCACATGGACAATTATATATTGCGTGTTCTAGAGTCAGCAAACCAGACAATCTCTATATCTGCACAGACAATGGAACAACAAAAAATATTGTATACCCACGAGCATTGTGAAATTAAACATATTAGAAACGTGCGCTTTCTCTTTTCTTTCTTTTCCATTTAACCGGACTGAGCCACAGCAATGCGTGGCCGGTACAGCTAGTTAGTTATAAAGAAGGATATCTAAAATATGCCCATTCTGTAACTGTATATGAGTCTCCCCTTGTCATTCTGACCAAAGCATTTGGGAATCTGTAGATTAAGAAGAATTTGTTGTCTTGACTAAGCTTTATTTGCTTTGCATGTTGCTTTTCTCTTCTTTGTAACCATGTCTTGCATTTCTAGTACTGGAAACAAATGGCGCTCCAGGAGAAAAATGTTAACACCCACTTTCCATTTTACCATTCTGGAAGACTTCTTAGATGTCATGAATGAACAAGCCAACATATTGGTTAATAAGCTTGAAAAACATGTTGACGGAGAAAAATTTAACTGCTTTTCTTACATCACTCTTTGTGCCTTAGATATAATCTGTGGTAAGTCTCATGGATTTGTTTCTAGAGCTGTGGTGTAAACGTAAAATGGCCCAAATAGAAAATAACATTTCACTGGGAAGGCAAATGAAGGGGTTAGAAAGGATATTGGCTTCTTTGGGGCGGTCCTTCTGCTAAATTAGGCTCCTGAGCAGCAGTACCCACTGCCAGGGCTTCGAGCAGAGCCAACCTGCCAGGAAGGTCAGAGGGAAGAAGGAGCATGAACAGGGAGTAGGAGAAACAAAGTTGCAAGAGTGAAAGGGGACAGGAACAATTCTAAAATATATAAGAATTTATCTCTTTTTTGAAGTGTTTGCCACTGGAAAATAAACACAAGGCATGTGCATGAATTGAATGGTTGCTTCTCACCCATATTTTGCAGAGACAGCTATGGGCAAGAATATTGATGCTCAGACTAATGATGATTCTGAGTATGTCCGTGCAGTTTATAGGTAAACGGAGCCCTTCTAATTATGTTTTAAATTGTTATTGATTCAAGCTTTAAAAATATCGCTAATAGTTTTTGGTCTGTGTTGTATCTTTTTCACAATGAAATATTGCATTAAAAATTAACCTAATCATTTAAGCATGTATTTTAACAGTAGAGGGTTTATTTTATAAATTATGGCACACCCAGGCTATGGTATAATTTTAAATGATTATTTTATGATATATTAAAAAATTACATTATGATGCTTATTGGTAAAATAAAGATAAAAACAATATTTTAACATGATAACCACTATGTATGAAAAATTATTCATTAAAAAAAACTTGTAGATATTTTTCCATAATGTTAGCTGTGATTATTATTTTGTGTTATATGCTCCTCTTTCTTGTTTTTGATGTTGTTATTAATTCTTTCTTCCCATATTTTCTGCACTTAGTGTGTGTTATTTTTTAATTGAAATAACATATTTACTTTGAAAAATTGCTTGAGATTATTCAACTATGAAAAGGCAGGGCCAGGGTTTGATTTAAGGAATTCTGTCTTTGAGTCCACTGCCCATTTCATTTTAACACATATTAGCATATATAATCTGCTATTCATCACACAAGATACTGACTAGTTTTATAGTGGTCCACAGAACAGAATAACAGGGAGACAAGCATCAAAACAAATAAGTATAAACTTATAAACTATAATAATTGCTTCAAAGAAAATATAAAGTTGATTGATATTCGAGAAGAAAACAGCAATAGGGCCCACAGATTGAGTGACCAGGAAAGGCCGCTCTGCAGAATTGACCTGTAAGCTGCTCTCAAAGGAGGAGATCATGTCTAGGTCTTTCTGCTCCATCACTGGAAATGTTGAGGAAGGGCCTCGGGGCAGGGATGTGACAGAGGGGCACTTTCCTGGAGAAGAGGACAGCCAGAGGAGTGATCAAGCAAATGCGTGGACATTAAACAGGCAGATTTCATCCCACCCTGTGGTATAAGAGCTACAGGCCGCTCGGGGAGGTCCAGAACTCTTCCTGGAGAAATAGAAGGAGAGGTCAGATGGCCATCTAGTAAGGTGTTTTGTACTGGATTCTTCATTCCTCTATAGGACCCATTTGATTTTTAAGCTTCCTAGGATGTGTAATAACCCATGCCTTCATTGTTGAGCATAAAGCATGGAGCTCTTAGTAGCCGCTAAGATGAATTATCATCGTTGCCACATATTACCCTCATTGATACCAGGCACTAAACAGGTACTCAAGGAATGCACGTTTTTGATGTATCAGCTGATACATTTGCATCCTGTTTATAGGATGAGTGATTTGATACATCGAAGAATGAAGACGATTTGGTTCTGGCATGACGTTTTGTACCTTTTGTTTAAAGAAGGATGGGACCACAGAAGGAACCTAAAGATCTTACATAATTTTACCACCAATGTAAGTCCTCATTTTTTTTATTGTGATCAAACGTAAATAACATAAAATTTATCATAATAGCCATTTTAAGTTTGCCATTCAGTGGCATTAGGGGCATTAACAATGTTGTGCAACTTCTACCACTATCACTTTCTACAACTTTTATAAGGGCATGACTCCTATGTTTGTTAACATACCCACTAGTTAATGTTCTCTACTGGGGGAGGTTAGTCTACTGGGGAGGTTGTCTATGAATAAATAATTACAAAATGTGATATGTGCTATAATAGTTTATTTAACAAACTGGGTGCTATGTTAAGAAAATAAAGACACTGGGAACTGTGTTATAAGAATCTTCTGTAAAATGTTTGGATTAGGCAATAGTTTTCTAAGACAAAGGGCATTTACAGCAGTATCTTAAACTGGAAAAGATAAAAATTAACTAGATATTACTATGTAATTGTTAATGACAAGGAAATAGTAATGTTCTGGAATATAGTCTGGGTTTGTGTTAAAAGTATGTTTATGAGCCAAAACCGGTTTGGCTCAGTGGATAGAGCGTCGGCCTGCGGACTGAAGGGTCCCAGGTTCGATTCCGGTCAAGGGCATGTACCTGGGTTGTGGGCACATCCCCAGTGGGAGATGTGCAGGAGGCAGCTGATCAATGTTTCTAATTCTCTATCTCTCTCCCTTTCTCTCTGTAAAAAATCTATAAAATATATTTTTAAAAAAAGTATGTTTATGAAAAGGCAAACTTTAATTAAAAGCATGCATTGTAATTTAAGTGTACTGATAAAAGTGCCGAAGTAAATATATTTATCCTTTGCTGTAATTTTAGTTTAAAATATGATGGCATTGCTTCCAGAAAATGAGGTATTGCCTCCACCAAAAGATCAAGTGGTTAATGTCCCTAGATGTTAGGTGAATGAGATGTTGGAGTGAGCTGCCATCAGTGAAGTATAGCATAATTGCCTGTCAATATGTGAACGGTGAACAGATTTATTTTATGGGTATAATTACACTTGTCTTCCAATTTCATGCATTAATATCAGTATCAATAATGGATGAATTTCAAATTGGATGGCTAATATAAAAAAACTAGAGGCCCATTGCTAGAAGATTTGTGCAATACGCCTTCCTTCCCCTGGCTGCCCGCACCAGTTTTCTTCAGGCACCCATGACCCAGGCCTTTGGCCCATCGACAGCGGAGCAGCCAAGCCTCAGGGCTAGGCTTCTCCACTCCTGCTGCAGCGAGGCTTGGCTTCTCCACTCCAGCCCCAGTGGAGAAGCCAAGCCTCTTCAGTCTTCAGTCTTCAGTTGTCTTCAGTCTTCACTCGGAGCCTTCAGTCTTCACTCTGCGCCTGTGTATGCAAATGAACCCGCTGTCTTTGCATAGTCATCCTGATTGGCTGGTGGGTGCAGCGGAGTGACAACCAATTTACATATTTTTTTTTATTAGTGTACATTCCCTACATTCCCTACTGAGTGCCAGGCACTAGGGGTTCCACCAAGAATCAAAGAGAAGACATGGTGCTTGCCATTATGGAACTTGGCATCTGTTCATTCAGCAGAAGCAGGTTTGGACAATTGCCCAAAAGGAGGAGAAAGTTGAAATGTGTAACCAAATTAAGCTCCTGGGCTTTCATACTTTTATTCATTCAACACATACCTGATGAACATTTTTAAAATGCCAAGCAGTGTTCTAAATGTTGGAAGTATATCAATGAATAAATTCAAATTTGCTGCTACATAGAACTTGGAGGAGAAAGTCACTAAATAACAAGTTCGATGCCAGGTGGTAAGTGAAATGGAAAAAAATGTAAAGTAGGCTTAGGAAGAGAGTGAGTGCTAGGGACTAGGGTAGCAGTGACCCTGACAGTGTGACAATGGGCAGTGGAGATCTAAAACTACGGAGGAAGCTAGTCATGCTGGCTTCGGAGGCAAGAGCATTCTAGGCAGAAGGAGCGGCAAGCGTACAGGGTGATTCTTTTCTCCAATACAACACGTAATTAGAGTGATCTATAATTAATCTATTATATAATGACTAGAGGCTCAGTGCACAAAATTCGTGCACAAGGGGGTGACCCTCAGCCTGGCCTACACCCTTTCGTATCCGGGACCCGTTGGGGGTTGTCCGACTGTCGGTTTAGGTCCAATTCCACAGTCAGCCATCCCTCTTGCAATCCAGGGCCACTGGCTCCAAACCATTCACCTGCCTGCCTGCCTAATGCTTCCAACTGCCCTCCCTTTCCAGGCTGGTTGCCCCAACTGCCCTCCCCTGCCTACTTGGTCATCCCAACTGCCCTGCTCTGCTATCCAGGTCACCCCATTGACTATCCGCTTCCGGCATGGAAGCCCCGAATGGCCCTTCCCTCTAGGCCCAATCACCTGCAACTGCCTTCCCCTGCAGCACCTGGTCACCCACAACTGCCCTCCCCTTCTGGCCTAGTTGCTCCCTACTGCCCTCCCCTGAAGGCCTGGTCGCCCCCAAGTCCCCTCCCCTGCCGATCTGATCTCACTCCTAAATGCTGTCTCCTGCCTACCTGATCGCCCCCAACTGCCTCTACCTTGGCCCCCACCACCATGGCTTTGTTTGGAAGGAAGTGACATCTGGAAGATGGCCAGTTGCGTCTAATTAGCATATTACCCTTTTATTAGTATAGATTGTGTTCTCTCCACTACCCAAATTTTCTCATGAGCTCTTTCAACTCACTCCGGCCCTATTCAGGAGATTACTACTCTATTCCCATGTTGGAGAGGCTGTAAAAATAGTGCTTGGAAATTATGTATTTGTCTGTCATTAAATTTGTTTTTAAAAGTCTTATTAAATAATGCCCTAAACATGTTCACAGAAAGCTTTACTATATTTTCAAATAACCTAACTTCCTGTTGAGTGAGACAGAACAGGAAAGGCTTAGAAAAAAATCAGTTAAAGAAGCTAGTACATTTTCACAGGAAAATGGATTATTAGGCCATATCAAATTCCACACAAAAGCATGTGATCATTTAAATCACACAGGTCATCAAGGAACGGGCCAATGAAATAAAGAGAGATAAAGAAGGTAAAAGTGATGACAAAGGCATGACCCTCTCCAAGAGAAAACGCAAGGCTTTTCTTGACCTGCTTTTAAATGTGATGGATGATGAAGGAAATAAGCTAAGCCTTGAGGCTATTCGAGAAGAAGTGGACACTTTCATGTTTGAGGTATTTTGCGTTGTCATGTTAGTATCAGGTATCATCATTAAACAAATTACAGTTCCTGTTACATAACAAGAAAATATTTGTTTTTAATCTTGGGAGTTGAAAATGCTAAGGATGAAGAAATAGCCAGCACTAATACTTAGACATGTTTAAGCATTTAATAGTAAAATTAGAAATAACATGAAATAGCAAGAATTATTTGTAGCCACCTTTTAAAATATGTTGGGATCCTTGGTATAAGGGATGATCTGTTCACAATTTCTTTTTAACGTAAAAAATAATATATAGGAATTCTTTAAAAAAGTTTTTAGCATTTTTTAAGTCTGATCACATTTTGAAGTAGCTTGTTATAACTGATGAAGAGTCATTATATTGTAGTGAGAAATTACAAAGTTCAAGACCCTAATTAAATACCAGATCAACTTTCTTCTTCAGAAAAAGCTGTAGGCTAGTATGGTCTTTTTTATTCTCAACATCAGGGAAGTTTTCTGTCATTATTTCTTCAAACAGGTTCTCTATTACTTGCTCCACTTCCTCTCCTTCTGGCACCCCTATTATGCAGGTGTTGTTTCCTTTCATGTTCTCCCAAAGCTCCCTTAGGCTCTTCTCCTCCTTTTTAAGTTTTCTTTCCAGTTGCTGCTATGTTTGTGTGTTTTTTCCTACCTTGTCTTCTAATTTGCTGATGTGGTCCTCAGCCTCTTCTAGTCTGCTATTGAAGCCTTCCTTTATGTTCTTTATTGCAGCTAGGTCATTCCTCATTTCCTCTTGATTCCTTTTCAAGTTGGTGACATTCTTATTCAGCTTCTTATAATTCTCATTGAGTTGTGTGTATTGGTGATCCAGACATTTGACCATCGTTATAACCATTACTCTGAATTCTTTCTCTGACAAGTTACTTGCCTCCATCTCATTTAATTATTTTTGTGGTGATTCCTTTTTTCTTTCCTTTGGGGATTGTTTTTATCTTCCCACTTTTTGTTGAAATGTTTTGTTTCTATGTCTTAGATCCAGCTGCTTTGCTACCCAGGTTGTTTTGGGGGTGATTGGTGATTTTTGGAACCCAGTGGTGCAGTCTCTCAGATCTCCTGCGCTTGGTAATCTAGCAGAGCCCCCTATTTGTGTTATTTGGGTTTTCTTGCTATAGTTGGGTCTTGAATGTTAGCTTATTTTTCATGGATGTAGTCCATCACAGATGGGCAATGTGACTCACCCCAGTTTCATTGTGCAAGCTGTTGTAGATGTGATCGCAGTTCCAGCTCTTGTGGAAAGGGTTGCCTGAGGTCTCACTATTATGTGCTCACTGTTAGTTCCCAGAGTGCATGGGCTTGGTCTTAGGGCCAAGGAAGTGGTCTTAGGGCCTTAGGCTCAGCTATGGTGACTTTGGCTGGTGTTGTCTGACTCTTGCTGGCGTAGTGTCTCTCTGTAACTCACTACGAGGCTCCCAGAGTCCGGGACAGTGGGGCGTGGGGGGCAGGGCGGCTGTCCTGTAGTCTGCAGTTGAGGCAGTGGGACTCTGGCCAAAGTGATTTCCCTCTCTGAATCACAAGAGTGTTCTGGAGCCATCAGCTGTGGTTGTGGGAATCTGGGAGTCTGTGGCCAATCAATGTGACCTTGTATGGCAAGACGAGTCCTCAGTAACTCACTAAGGTGTTCAGAGGTAGGCAGCCATGGATCCTGTTCAGGGAGCCATGTGACCTTGGTTGGAGGGGCACACACCCAATGGCAGCTCACAGAGGGGCCCAGGAGCCATACGGTGGAGCTGTGTTATCGTGGGGCCCACGCTTGGGAGCTGCACTGTCATGGTGTGCTGCTGACCCGGGAAGGGAGAAGTCCCAGTTTCTGCTTCAGGAGCTATGCACCCTTGGTTGGATATGAGCACCCAGCAGTGGCTTACAGAGCAACCTAGGAGTTACCTGCTGGGGCGGTGGACTCTGGTGGCCTGCGTCATGGAGCAGCACTATCGTAGGGATTGGATTCTGGCAGCCAGGGTCATACCTTATGGTGGCTCCGAGAGTTACCTGGGAGCCGCCTGCAGGACAGTGGACTCAGGGAGCCTGTGCACCTGATCGGTGTGACTGAGGTGACCGAAAGTCAGTAATCAGGGAGGGTGAAGTCTGAGGTACTGCAGCCAGGGTCTTCAGCCCTTGATTAGATAGGAGTGCACCCAGCAGCTGCTCACAGAGGCACCAGGGAGCTGTCTTCTTGAGTGGTGGACTCAGGAGACCTGCGTGCCGAAACCACATGACCACTGTGTCTGTGGGCAGTCAGCTAGAAATGGGGAAGTCCGAGTTTCTACTGCAGGGGCCGTGCATTCTTGTTTGGATACATGCGTATCCAGCAGTGGCTCACAGAGGCACCGGAGAAGCCTGTGCCTGGGCGGCTGACTCAGGGTGCCCGAGCACTGGTTCAGCATGACTGCAGTGTCTGGAGGTCAGCAGTCAGGGAGCGCAAAGTCCCACTTACTGCTGCGGGATCTGTGCACCCTTGGAGGTAGATGTCCTAGGGTCTGCAGGTCTGCGGTGAGGCAGTAGAACTTTGGCTGGTGTGGCTGCAGGGTCACGAATAGTGTCCACGGCCAGTCTGGGAGGTGGTGCTGGTGAATTCCTAGAGGAGGCTTCTCTCCCCTTCAATATGGCATGGACTCCCTTCTTGAGCCCCACAGCCCGGGGAGTGCCTGCAGCGGTGATAGGGGCGGCCTGTTCAGTAGAGCCTGGTCTGCCAGCCTCTGGTACTCCTGCTGGTTTTAACTGTCCCTCACTCATTCCCACACACACTGCACACATCCACACACTCCCCTGTCACTTCATCACTCAATCACACCCTCTCCCTCACCTCCATCTTACCAGCCACCATCTTCCCAGTTCCTTCTAGTAGGGCATTTAACCAGTTTGTGATTCTAAAGGGATTTCTTGTCTTCACATCAAAAAAAGGGATAAATTTTAAAAATATATAATTTTATTGATTTTTTTAAGAAGAACAAGATAGAAATATCAATGATGAGAGAGAATCATTGATTGGCTGCCTCCTGCATGTGCCCTGACCAGGAATTGAACCGTGACCTCCTGGTTCATAGGTCAACACTCAAAAACTGAGCCACAACAGCTGGGCAAAAAGATGACTTTTTTAAAAGATAATTTTAACTACACTAAATATTATAAAGAGAAAACCTCTTAACATGTGGCTTACCAAATAAAGATTAATAAATGGTTTTAAAAGGCAGCATATGGAATATCTTGGAAATTTAAGAAAGGGAAAGCCATCAGTGTTCAATGGCGGACTGCATGCACTGTGTTTTCTCTGCCTGCAGCCGCCTGTGTGCAGTTCCTCCCCAGGGAGGAAGCTCTGTGCCCTGTAGCAGGAAACAAGCTGTGTGAAGAGTCCACAAACCTGACTTCTCCCAGGTCTGTGCTGACTGACCGTACGAGACAGGCCCAGTCATTGCAGATCTCTGCCACAGTCCCCCTGTGTGGATTGTGGAAATATGGACTATATCAGTGGTTTGAAACTTCTATTTTAAGCATATCACTTCATAGAAAAGAAATTATGCATATAATTAGCCATCTAATTCACTAAAAAGTGGTCTGTGGGGAATTGAGAAACCAAGATGGCGGCATAGGTAAACACCTGAAATTGCTGCCTCGCACAACCATTTCAAAAATACAACTAAAGACAAAATGTCAGTTTGAAATATATATTACTTTAAAAGATAAATTAGTGGGTGACTGCTTTATAATAATAAAAGAAATGGCACCTTTGAGTTAATGTCCTCAGTGTCACTCAGACTTCCTAACAAAATGATCCCTGTGCAGTTATCATAGACTGATCTTGAGTTTCCCTGACTCTGAAAAATAAGTGGAAAGACCAACATATTTTGCTTAACAGAAAGGAGAAAGTGAAACCTCTCAAGACTACGTGGGAATCAGCAAAAGCCCCAAGCATCCACTGGGTACCCAGGGATTTATCATCTAGAAATCTCTGCAGGTGATGGACTACTGAATTGATGGTCTGTTCATTGTCACAGACAACTGTGGAACATGTTTCTGGACCAACTACTGACCTGTCACACAAATAAGCAGATTCTTGGACTATATCTAGAAGATCAAAATCTATTTCTAGCACCTCATGATATGCTTGTGTGTGTGTGTGTGTGTGTGTGTGTGTGTGTGTTACAAGCCATTAACAACCCTATGAATGAATGATGTTCACAATATCATGTTCTCAACTGCCCTGCTCAGCCCTTGTGTTGCAGAAGACCAAAGAAATATCAAGCACGCTTCCTAGTGAAAGGGAGGGGCCCAACCATAAAATTATTTTTGTTGCTACTTCATAACTGTAATGTTTCTACTGTTATGAATCGTAAGGTAAATATCTGATATGCAGGATGGTCTTAGGCGACCCCTGTGAAAGGGTCTTTCCACCGCAAAAGGGGTCGAGACCCACAGAGGGCCTAAGCTGATAATCCTTTATTGTTTACCAAATCTTACCTTTGATATGTGTGTTTGCTTTGCTAAAGGGCAAAATGTGTAAATAAAAAGCCTTGGGTCCGGAGATTCCGTGAGCACATCCCATGAGAAAAGGGTTTCCGCCTGGTTCTTCATGCCTTCCAAATTTATCTTTCTTTTCTGGTGTATCCATTTATGTCACCATATCCCTTCTCCAGATTCCTGAACCCTTGCTCCAAAGACTGTGGCATTTATTATTTTTCAAATACACTTTTTTTTTTTCTGAAGAACTTACCATTTTGCATGTGGAGTGTCCTGGTGAGATGAGGACAGGAAATAAGGGGCTGATGCCTAAAGACACTGCCTGGACAGAGAATAAGGTTGCCCAGGGTGTCACCATCAGTATTGGAGCTGGAATCTCCTTACCCTGGATCCTCCACGCCCGCTGAGGTGAAGAGTGTGGACTCTGCTTTGTCATCAGAAACTACAAGAGTCCTACTGTTGTCTCCACCTCCTATGAAGCTGTCGGGCCCTGGGAAAGCATCATTGGGGGCTCAGTTTGTCATCTCTAAAACGTGAATAGCAGTATAAAGTATCCCATGGAGATTTTTTAAAAACATGTATTTTTATTGATTTCAGAGAAATACATTTTCATTGAAGGAAGAGGGAGAGACAGAAACATCAATGATGAGAGAGAATCATTGATTGGCTGCCTCCTGCATGCCCCCTACTGGGGATTGAGCCCACAACCCCAGCATGTGTCGTGACCAGGAATCGAACCATGACCTCCTGGTTCATAGGCTGAAGCTCAAGCACTGAGCCACGCTGGCCGGGCTCCCATGGATTTTCTGTGAAGAATAATTGAGTTCATTTCTGCAAAATGTTTGGTATTTTCCCTCAAACTCAGTAAGGTTTAAATGGGGTATTTATCAACTTCTTGATGTGGAGACTGTTGCTCAGAACCACCCATATGCTACCTGGTGTTGCCTGGTGTCCAGGTAAAGTCGACCATACAAATGGGAGAAAGTGGACAAGTGCAGATCTGGCCACTTGGCTCAGGAAAGTCACACTTTATTCCCTCAAAAACAGTCCAGCGCATGGAGATCCTTTGGAATACCTCCTGTTAGCCCAGCCCAGCCACTCTCACCAAGTATGTGACTCTGTCGTATTGAATGTCCCTGTACCCAGAGGCATCCCCTCTGAAGGGATTGTTTCATTGGTTTGTTCCCCACAGAGGAAACATACTGTATAAAATTAACTTGTTCTGTCTGGGGTCACGTCACAGCTGTCAAATCCAGAGCCAATTCAAAGTAGAGCTAGCATTCCTAAATATCTCAATAGAACTCTGCTTTCTAAGCTGTTGTTTTTTTCTCTTACATTTGTAGGGCCATGACACAACTGCAGCTGGAATAAACTGGGCCTTGTACCTACTGGGTTGCTATCCAGAAGTCCAGAAAAAATTAGGCAATGAACTGGATGAAGTGTTTGGTATGTATGACCCCTTAACTACTTTCACAGAAGATCCCACGTCACTGAAGCAAATGGCAATCTTGCTCATGAAAAATGTGCAGTCGGGCCTGTTCTAAAGACACTGTAATAAGCAGGAAGGCTGCCATATGGTACCCCTTCCAGGGCTAATGTCCTTTGCAAGACCTCCTGCATTTGTTTACAGGCATTTGCTGATTGCTTGGCATGTGACTGCACCGGCCTAGATGCGGGGGCTACACAGATAAATGTCACTGTCCTCAAGGACCTCACGCTTCATAGGTGAAGCAGACACTGTATAGAAAGTATCAAGTCATGGCTGTGTGCTTGGGCGATATGAGGAAGAAGGGGCTAGTGGAGAGCAGAGAGGAAAGGTGAAGCTGGTTAGCAGGGTCAAGGAGAGCTGTTCCAGATAGGATTGCTGTGGGTTAAGCTGATGGGACATACATTTCTTTTGTACAACCAGTAACCTGTAGGTAAGGGGTCCTAGGCTGATGCCTGTAGGGATGTTGAGAGAATCCTGGACTTGTTCTTTTTTCTTTCTGTCATTTTCATCATTGTGGATTTTGTTTTCTTGATTGTGGTTCTGGGTCTCATGCTTATCTTTAAGGCAAGAAGAAATGAGAAGGGGGATGAAGGATAATATTAGTCTCCTTTGACTGTGGTCACAGATTCTGCAAACTGGGTGGCTTAGCACAACAGAAATATATTCACTTACAGTTCCGGACACCAGAAGGCCCAGATGAGTATCTCTGAGTTAAATCAGTGTGTTGGCAGGGCTGCACTTTTTGGAAGCCTAATGGGAGAATCCATTCCTTCTGGTGACTGCCAACATACCTTGGCTTATGGCCACATCATTCACATCTCTGTCTCCATCTTCACATCACTTTCTCTTCTCTGGGTGTGTGTCAGATCCCCTTCTGCTCTCTCTTATCATGACATTCGTAATGGCATTCATGGCCCACCTGGATAATCCACAATCATCTCTCCTTTTAAAGATCCCTAATAAAATCTTCAAAAGTACCTTTCCCCCAAAAAAGTAATATTTAAAGGTTCTAGGCATTAGGGCCTGATATATTTGTGGGTCATAATCAGCCTATCACAAAGGAACTGTGTATTGTGCCATCAACTTAATCCTTTGTTTATTCAGATGTCATATGGCTTCCCATGGCTGGGAATAGAAAGGTAAAGGTTGGCTTGGCCAACCAACAAAATAGTATCTGATAAATTTTCCTAGTGCAAAGTGGGGAAGGAATAATAAAGGAAAAGAGGAGGAGGTGGAAGACATTCTAGAAAGAGAGGCTCCAGTTGCACAATGGCAGAGTGGAGAACTGGGAAGATAACAGTAAGCATTAAAGGTCAGGTGGAATTCAGAACATTTGTTAGAACCCATTGAGGGTTGAAGTTGGAAAAGTAATTTCATGTCCAGATGGTGTGAGGACTGGAATTTCATACCAAGAGGGAAGACTTTATTTTGTAGAATGGAGATGATCTAAACTTCTGGGCTCTGTTTTTGTCGTCATTTCATTTTTCCTGTATCAAGTTGAATTTCTCTCAGATTGTGTCTGGTGGGTAAATTGGATGTTCTAGAAACCCAGGTTCTTTTGGAATGTGTTCCCACGTTTGTGTTTTTTACAATTTGTAGCCCAATGCAGGTGTCACAAATGGTTTTGGATCTCACATAATCAGTGACACCATTTTTACTAGAATTTTTATTCTGCTGCTTCCATGCTTTATGCTAATTGTGCCTCACTTCTCTTCTACCCCCAGTATTAGTTCTAAAACTTTCTTGAGCCACTGATCTTTGGATATTGAGATGTAATTATTCATTCCTTTTTTTTTTAACTGAGGTAAATTTAGTTTCATTATAACAAGCAACTGGTACACTTTTAATGTTTAAAATTGAGCATTATCTTTTCTTTCCAGTGAAACAAACAAAAAAAAATTAAATAAACAGGAACAAAATTACAATAGAGAATGATGGTTCCAAATAAGATTCTGCAAGCCCGCTATTCTCCCATTGAGTTGAAGGGCCCAAGCCATTATTAGAAGAGAATTTTATTTTAAAAGTGTCATCTTAAACTTCAAGAGAGTTCATTAAACATTACAAACATACCAAAGGGAAGACTTGTCAAAATGCCCACTTAACTAACCCCAAAATCTTATATTTTTTTTTTTTTTTTTTTTTTAGTTTAAAAAATGTTCTATATAAGAGAAAGTAGACAGGTATATGTTGGTAAATGCTAACTGTCCACATTCTCAGAGACACAGTGTAATCTGTGTGCTCAGTGTACAGAGAAAGGAGGAAGAATGCTGGAATTCTGTGCGCCACTGCCTCCAGCCTCCAGCGGAGCAAAGTAAGCAGGTTTTTCTTTCCCATGGAGCACAGGGGCATTGACTCCACATAGTGTTTGTTGAGGCAGGAAGGGATGAAAGTGAATCTGGACTTGTGTGCATGCATATGAGCCTAACCAATGCACACAGACACCAGGGGCTGAGGGCATACGTGGGGAGGGGGGGGGAGGAGGGCGGGGACATACGGGCGCAATGGGGAGATAAGGACACATATATAACACCTTAATCAATAATGAAAAATAATTAAATAAATAAAAATCAACGGAAAAAATTAAAAATAAAAATATATTTAAACGTAAAAAAAAAAAGAAAGTGAATTTGAAAGACAAAGCGTTAGAGATTCTTTTCTCACTATATTCTGCTCAAGGTATTTCCCTCCAAGTAAGTTGAGAACCAGATGTAAGGGAGAGAAAAGAATTCAAAAGAAGAATGACTGAGCCTAAGAGTAAAACAAAACAAAACAAAACCCAGACTTTAACTTGCTCTCAGTGACTGGAGGAAACTTTTAAAAAGAAGGTTGGAATCCATCCTTGTTCCTTAGTCACTGTCTCCTTCATCCTCATCAGCTTCTTTGTTGGTAGCTTTCAATCCTCTCCCTCTCCCCCTCCATCATCATCTTCTCTTCTCCTTCCCCATCTTCATCTTCCATATCAGGAAGCAAGTAGTAATGAATTGGATTTTGGCAAATACCACCTTCGATGATCTCTCCCAACTTATCTGCACCTGCATCAGAATGGCCATAAAACAGATTTTTGTTTCTCGGTCTCTTCCATCTTGCTTTATCCTGCATTGGATTTGAACATTTCATCAAACCCTTTCCAGATATTTTGTGGACTTTGAAAAGGCATCACGGCTTGCACTCAGATGAAATTCTTTGGGTGCAATTATTTTCCAAGGAAGGGTTTTCATCGAAATGAAAATCTGTTCTGTGACCTGATGTATTACTTTTCAATTCTGTACTACAACTCTGGTTAAATAACACAGTGCCTTTCCATCTGTCTCCCCAAGCAGTGAAGGCATAGAGATGATTGCAAATGTTGTTGCTCAAAAAGTTGGGATTTAGGCCATCAATTCTGAAAAACAGTGGTTGGCAGAATTTGTTATATGTCCACCTTCAGAATCTTCTCACTGGCTTGTTCATTGAGTTGGTCTGTCTCATTTTTTTCTTTCTCAATATGTTCAGTTGCTTCCTGCTTTGCTTCCTCCATAGCCCGGGCAACCAAGCCTCCTGCTTGCTCCAGCTCCATGGCTGCCGGCCGCCATCTTGGTTGAGTTAATTTGCATATAGTCACTCTGATTGGCTGGTGGGCATGGTTTGGAGACATAGAAAAAGTATGGTCAATTAGCATCTTTGTCTTTTTTTAGTGTAGATTCCTTTTTGATGTCTTATCCACCAAGCCCAAATCATTTTCATTTATTTTATTTCATATATTTACTTTGATCAGGGAATTCTCATCGCCCCGTTACCTTAGAAGACCTGAAGAAACTTAAATATCTGGAGTGTGTTATTAAGGAGACCCTTCGTATTTTTCCTTCTGTGCCTTTAATTGCCCGTGGTCTTAATGAAGATTGTGATGTTGGTGAGAATTCTTCCATGAAAGTAGTGGGTAGAGTGGACTTTTCTGTGTCTGTCTTGCTCTATTCTAATGACATATCTACTGCCTCATGACAGGGGGGTAC